>NW_015387644.1:23655-43299 GCF_001527695.2 Protobothrops mucrosquamatus
AACAACAGCATATCAACTTGTTGGTTGGAATGTTTTTGCCAGCATTTCCGGCATTTTCTACCCCGATGTTTACCCAACAGTCTGCTGCCTATAAAACACAACAACATGTGCATCTTCATCAGAAAATATCGGTGGATTTTGTCCTTTCTAAATTAGGTTTCAAAATACACTACAGTGTATGCATAGATTTACATTCTGTGGTAAAATGGTAGATTTACAGATCTGGATTTGTGAAATAGCTGAGAAACGTGGGCTACAGAATGGAGATGTTTAGACTGGAAGTAATTGAAAATAAAGCTAAAACAACTGTGACTCCATTAAAGTTAATGATGTATGATGTATCCAACACCACCAGCATACATTTTTGTCAGTGTAACTGAAGCTCTTAGCATCCTGCAAAATTTCTCAGATGTTGAGCTCAAATAAGGGCCTCTAAGTCTGTTTTGTGTTATACTGTTGGCATATCTCAGTGGCAACATCCCTTATTTGTTCAGGCTGATCACCACTGACTAAGCAAACAGAGCAGCTGAGCAAACAAAAGAGAAAGTCCCAGCTTTCAAAAGATAATATTTTATTATTGTTATAATAAACCCTCTATGAATGTTGAAGCCTTGCCTATCAGCTTGTGATTTAATCTTAGAGACGCAGGAAAGGAAAAAGAAAGAGAGCGAGAGAGCAAGAGAAAAAAGAAAAGAAAAGAGATCATAGGTATAATTTAGAGGTCACCCACAGAGATAGATGCAATCGTGGTTTTTTTTTTTGGTTTTACATTGTTAGAAATCTTTTGATTTCTATCAGAAATACAAGGAGGAAACTGTTTTGGCTATGATCTTTTCTTCCTTTTATGACACATGCATCCCTCTCTATGCTACTCAGAACATAGTCTTAATTATCTAGAAGAATTTTTTTTCCCTTTCAGAGAAAGAATAAAGAAAATACTCTCTTTTTTTCCTCTCTCTCTCTCTCTACAGATTCAGTCAACAGAAAGGTTTAGCTGGAGGCAGAACATGTCTGAACGTTTTTGGGCCCAGCACATAAGCTGGACCAGCCCTAATTAAAGCCTACATAGATGTAGTGGTGGGATTCAGGTTCGCACCACTTCGGCAGAACCAGTAGCTAATGTTTTGTTGCCCAGGCCCAGAACAGACTTTAGGAAGTGGCATCCACACAGAGAACCGGTTGTTCACATATTTGCATCCCACCACTGCATAGATGCCTCCAGAGAACAATACCAAGGTGGTAGACCAGACTGAGAAAGTCAATGGGGTCCTAACAATAGGTGAATTGGACATTTGTTTTTGTTTGCTTGTTTTCTGGTAGACAAAGATTGCACATGTAACAGCAATAGTTCTACTTCTTCTCTCTCTGCTGAGACTGAGAATGAAGAGAAGTGAAAATTTCAAGAATCTCTACCAGATTCACAATGTTCTAAAGGGATCTCCCCCAACTTCTAGCAATGTGCATGTTTCATTGTCCTGTGCACTAGAACCATAACAGATGCATGAAAATCTGATTTTAATGAACCAAAAACCTATTTTCTCTCTGAATTTCACCCTGGGAGAAGTATTACAACCCATGCAGTAAAGTGATGTTGAAATAAGAGCTCTAGGTTTTGAAATTCGCACAATACTGAAATCTTAAAAGGTATAATGGTTGCATACTGAAGTTCTTAGATATCGAGGGATGTGACTTTTATGATTTATCCAGAATTTCACTTGGGAAAGGAAATTAATAGCCATGTATATATAGATTCATGCAATAATTGGGATCAATCAGGGATGGCTGACAGACCATCTTGAGTCCACCACCATACCACACACAGAAAACCTTGCATTTCAAGAGATACATCATTTTTTTTTTAATTATTAAAACAAAATTTAAGCATCCAATTCTTCTGATGGTTTCTAGGAAATGCAAAACAAGCAAACATTCCTTCCCAAACACACCACCACAATCCTTGCCAAGTGACCCTATATGGATTGTTCATCTCTGGAATAAGTGAAGAACCAAAATCCAATCATTGTAGACCCAAGAAATAATGACTTGTCACTCACAAAATCCTTTCTGGAAAAAAGGATACCGGACGAGAGAAAAATACAACGTGGATCATTCACCATATATGCATGATATTTTTCTTGTTTTATTTTCACATGGGTGCCTTGTTCTTCAAGTGAACTCTAGCCCTACTCAATAATGAGAATATTTTGATTTCTAGAAAGTGTTCTCAGAATGACACAGGAAATCAAGTAAACTTTATTATTACAAAAACTCCCTGGGAGCTCTATTCCAGCTTGTGATTGGGTTCCTTAGTTCCATAAATCTGGTAATGAACTTCTCATTTAAAAGGCTTCATGCTGCCGAGTCTTTCAAAGAGTAACAGAATAGTTTTCTTTAATGAGAACATGTTAACAAAGAACTTATAAGGATGATTCACTAATCACCAAGGATACCACTAGACCTATAAGCAGGAGAAAATGGGTAGGAAATTCAATTCGAATGATCTAATTTTATAGGACAATAATATTTGCCCAACAAAGATCAGTGTATCTATGACAAACACCTCAACAGGTAATGTGCAAAGACCTTTTAGCATTCCAGCATATGTTTTGACCTCTTATAACTTCAGCCAACAGGAACAATAATGAAAAATGTTGGAAGGTCTGTATTTCGGGTTAATACTTAGGGATGTAAATAATCCCTGTTATGTTCCACTATGAATAAGTTAACAGACAAATGAGTGCAGGCTTATCCATCAATAGCCCATAAGAAGAATCAACCAATAGGCTGCTCATTGATTCAAAACTTTAGGAAGATCATATCTGGCCAATGCTGATGTTTGAAACAAACCAGATAATCACTCCAGTTGAATCCTGGATCTAAATTTCAGTTCAGAAATAAAAAGTCATTGTGGCTGCCACAATTATTATTATTTTTTTGCCAAAGTCGAGAATTGTTTTAACTTGACACGTCAATATAAAGGCAACTGGTAATTGAAGATGTAATGTTGCAATCTCAGCAGGGAAAAAAAATAGGTAACTGGAGTTCTAAGTAGTATGAACTTGTACCAACTAAAGCACCAAATGGAGAACAAGGACCAGACTCCAAATGTGGGAAGTGACAAGGTCAAAAACGGGCTAATTTTCATGGGGGAGTGATATAATAGCAATAGCATTTAGGCTTACATACTGCTCCATAGCCAGAGGTGGGATTCAGCCAGTTTGCGCCAGTTCGGTAGAACCGGTAAGTAAATTTTGCTGAGTTTGGAGAACTGGCTTAATGCACAGTGCTTCCGGAAGTCCAGTCTAGGTCTTGGAGATCTAGAGGAGGCCTCCCATGCCTAGAACAGCCCTCCAGAGGTTCATGGATGCCATTTCCAGAAGTCCATTCTATGCCTCAGAGGCCTGGATGAGGCCTCCCAGGCCTAGAACGGCCTGCCAGAAGTGCATGGATGCCTCTTCTGGAAGTCTGTTCTAGGCCTTGGAAGGCCAGGCCTGCATCCAATAAGAGAACCAGTTATTCAAGTATTTGAATCCCGCCACTGCCCATAGCACCTGACAGCACTCTCTGGGCAGTTAACAACATAGAAGCGTTATTTGCATATTGGCTTCAACAATCTAGCTCCTCATTTTACCAACCTTGGAAGGATGGAAGGCTGAGTCAACCCTGAGCCTGTCAGGATCAAACTCCAGGCTGTGGGCAGAATTTGCCTGCAATATTGTACTTTAACCACAAGATTGTACCACAAGATCTCTTGGTGCAATGTAATTCAACGTTTAAGACTTTAAAATCACCTTCCCAAACATTGAATGAATTTGGGATGGGGAAAAAAACAACAACCTCTAAACTTGTTCTAAATGCACACAAAAAAATTGATATCAGTTTATGATCTGGACATTTTACATTTTCCCCTTTCTATTGCCCCACAATGGAACCATCATTATTAGAAAAGGTTGCCTTATCCTGCCAAGGTCATTTCCTTCTTGTTAATGTTACCCTTCCTGCTCCATAAGTTAAAAGGAAGATATGTATAAGGTATGCAAGCCTATATATTTTACCTGTTCTTCAGAAATGAGCAAACATAGAGATCTGGGTGGTCTTTGTTTATGGGGGGGGGGTATTATTCTTCCTTGTGTCTCTTCTCTTTACAGTCTATTTTGCTTATTTTGTTTGCACATCAAAACTGTAGATGTAAAAATATGGGTGTGAAGGCAACCAGTTTGCCAATATTTATTTATATATCACCCAACACCCAATCTTCACCCATCAGGGAGCCAGGATTGATTACACTTCCCTTCCAAATATAGTTGGCGACAAACATAGTTTCTCCCTGCAATTCAATGCTGTAAAGTGAATCTTCATACCCAACAAGTAATCAACTTTTGTATTATTGTTTATGTTGATATTGTAGACAACAGCAGGTTTGTGACTTTTTTTTTTAAAAAAAATATCTATTAGTTCAGAGAATATTCCAATTTACTTTTTCACGTTTCAGAAATGGTTTGCCATTGTCTTCTTCTCAGAACTCAAAAGAGAAGGATTGATCCAAAGTCACCCAGCTGACTTTGTGCCTACAGTGGCACTGGAACTTACAGTGTTCCAGTTTCTAGTCATACCCATGATATAAAACTGATTCTCTTGCCTTTGCATACAAGAAACAATAACAATCCAAATCTTTGTATATCTTGGTATTCATATGTCAAGCTATAAACTATGATAATTTGTTATGCAAGAAGAAGAAAAACCAAGAATAGTTTGAATAGTTGCTAGGTAATGGCTTTCCAAAGGGTTAAATACCGCTTGTGTTTTTAATCTTTTGCAAAGATGCAACACTCATCAGAAGCTGTTCTTCAGCAAAATACTAATAATTCAAAAAACCCACCCCAAATAACTGCAATTTGGTATTCACATGTCATATATGAATCAGTAATTCCGTAGATAATTAGTTTTGAACATTATTTAATCTAATCATTCTAAACAACATTAAAAAAAAGTAAAATAAAATGTCAGTGAGGGCCATAGATAAATGTTACAGAATATTAGTTCTACTAATCAGATTAGTTCTATTAATCCTCCACGTGAATTTTGTAATTAAAGTAATTTGCAAGTATGGGTATACTGTACTTCCTGTCTTTAGACCAATCGTTCTCAGAAGAGGATGTATGTCAAGGCTACAAGATCTGGTCTGCAAATATAAAAGCTGGGAAGATAAATAGATGCCAATAAAGTCTGGTGGGGTTTTTTCCGCCCATGTCTAGGGATAAATTCAATCTGGAACCCAGTAAATATGAATGTTGATGTTTGGGGAATATTATTTTAAGATGTCAGGAATTTTTAATGCATGTTTCATTTATACTTTATTGTATCTTTATGAATCATCCAGGGTTATTGTTCATAAGATAGACAGCTATATGTCTTTTTTAATAAATAAAGGAATATATATATAAATATTAATTTAATATATATATATATATTCCATTTTCCAGAAAAAAGAGACCACAAGACTTTTTATGAATCTTTCCAGCTTGTTTTTTTTTTTCAAGCTAATCTCACTGACTAATAATGAAGGAATGCAGTTTCTTCCATTGCATCAGTTGCTCTAGGATTCAAACCAAGAAGTCTGTAGACAATAATTCCCAAATGCTTGAAGCAACCAAACCAAACCAATGCTTTAAAAAGCGTTTTCAGATGGATGCAAACAATTATGAAGTGGTATTTTCCTGCTTTTGGTGATACGGAGACTTAATCATGTACCATGAGAAGCTGTAACATCTACTACTAGTTATACTCTTCCAACTTAGCTCCTCAGAAGGGAATTGAGGTTACAATTTCCACTGGCTGAGTCCACATATTTGCCCTTGCATCCTAGATATCTATTCAACCTGTAGTTAATTTTGCTCAACATGTCAATCCATAAACCTATAACAATAATGAAGAGAAGAATGAGGGGTGACGTGATAGCAGTGTTCTAATATCTCAGGGGCTGCCACAAAGAAGAGAGAGTCAAGCTATTCTCCAAAGCGCCTGAAGGCAGAACAAGAAGCAACGGATGAAAACTAATCAAGGAGAGAAGCAACCTAGAACTAAGGAGAAACTTCCTGACAGTTAGAACAATTAACCAGTGGAACAATCTGCTTCCAGAAGGGGTGAATGCTTCAACACTGGAAGTTTTTAAGAAGAGACTGGACAGCCATTTGTCTGAAATGGTGTAGGGTTTCCTGCCTGAGCAGGGGGTAGATGACCTCCAAGGTACCTTCCAACATCATGATGATGATGATGATGATGATGATGATGATGATGATGATGATGATGATGATGATGATGATGATGGATCATCACATAGTCAGCCAGATGTTCAGACTGGATTTGGCATTTTTGTCTACCTATTGAGTCCTTCCCAAGGACCTGGGATAGGCAGATGTGGATGTTTGATGGTATTACAGATATTGTCGCAGGATGGAAACAGTTCCTAGTAAGGCTGCCTTTTGCAATTGACTAATAGCGAATTTGTCAATGTCAATGGTGTTCAAGTGGTGCTCCAGTTGTTTTGGGATTGCACCCAAGGCACCTATTACTATTATTACTATTATTATTATTATTATTATTATTATTATTATTATTATTATTATTATTATTATTATTATTAAAACAGTAAAAATTTGAAGCTATATGATTCATAAGAAAATGACAGGTGGCATCTTTTCTAACCCCCAAGGATCAAGGCCACCAATTCATTTTAAGAAGGATATCTTAAGAGAGAGTCTGGAAGACTAGAGAAGATCATAAGAAACACAGACCTCATCCCCTTTGCCCTGTGAGAGGTATTGTAGAGCAGGGATCTTCAATCCCTGGGCCACACAGCTGGAGTTGAGCGTTGGGTGAGCAAACAAAACTGAAACCACTGCCTCCACCATTACCCCAGTCCTTGGAAAAATTGTCTCCCACAAAACTGGTCTTGGTTGCCCAAAAAAGGTTGAGGACCACTGTTCTAGAGGTTTAATTTATCTTGCTTCTAAATGATACGTAGGACATCCCTACTACTCACTGAATATATTGCTCCTAAGTCACAGTGACATGATAATTCTCAAGGAAGACAAGATACAATCAATTATGAAATGAATAATGTCAACTCTGCAACAAACCTGAATGAAGCCAAGAAAAGATCTACGTTGAATTCACCTTAATGTGTATTCGACCCTGTAGAAACAGTTTAGTACAAAGATAGTGGGGCCCTTAAATTATAACTTGCTATAGCTTTGTCTTTCTGCACATTAAAGCTTGTAGAACATCAGAGAACCAGGGGTGTGTAAAATGTTTAAATTAACGTATTGAGCATTAAGGCAGCAAAAATAAACTTTTACAAATCCGTTGACGAATCCCACATTAACCTTTGTTACGTGCTGAAAAAGGATCATTAGAATTTTGCTGATGAATATTTTACTGCCTCTGTGACAACAATAAATTCGAAAAGTGCACATTATTCTACAGGAAAATCGGAGGCCGCGGAACTATAAAAGGAAATAAATACCCCACTGATTGTCTCCTTTCTCTGGTGTGAAGCTATCACACTCTGACTCTTTAGATGCAGCAAGAAATAATGAGAAGGTTTATTTCTTGAGTGATTAAAGCCACAGCTGTTACTACTTAGCGAATCACTTTAACCCACAAACCAAATTAAAGAGTGGTAGGTTTTGTTTTGTACAATGCACCTTAAGTGCTACCATGGATAACAAGGGTCAAAATGCAGATATATAGGAGTGCAAAAAGAGAAGACCATTATCCCTTACTCTGTATTATTTCTGAGAGCACAGAACCAAACAGAAAGATAAGGGAAATATCCTATTCCCACAAAGTATTAACAACACAATCATTTTTACTTGCTGGGATAAGACATGATGGTGCCCATGATTTTTTTCTTTCTCACACACACAAATATATACACACACACACACATTGGGGTTTGATTGTGTCAGTGTCACATGTTGCTTCTACCTTTTGGGCTTCTTATTTTTTTAATTAAAATGTTTATTTGTTTATTTAATGCATCGCTTTCAATGGCTTTTGTCTTTATTATCCTCGGTAGCTCAACAAAAGTTAAACATGTCCGTGGCAGTGGTGAAAATGTTCTTGGTGACTTACCAAAGGAAAAAAAAAAGGGGGGGGGTATAAAACCAGCCCATTTTTTCTGGTATTTGTGTACATGTACACACACACACACACACACACACACACACCAGTATATATATAGACACACACATTATACCTAGCTGACTACCCCCGAGGTTAAAAATCCATCTGCAGCTGCCAAAAAGGCCAACACAGTGCTAGGCTGCATTAACAGAGGGATAGATTCAAGATCACGTGAAGTGTTAATACCACTTTACAATGCCTTGGTAAGGCCACACTTGGAATACTGCATCCAGTTTTGGTCACCACGATGTAAAAAAGATGCTGAGATTCTAGAAAGATTACAGAGAAGAGCAAAAAAGATGATTAGGGGACTGGAGGAACGGTTGCTGGAATTGGGTATGTCTAGTTTAACGAAGAGAAGGACGAGGGGGGACATGATAGCATTGTTCCAATATCTCAGGGGTTGCCACAAAAAAGAGGGAGTCAAGCTATTTTCCAAAGCGCCTGAAGGCAGGACAAGAAGCAAAGGGTGGAAACTAATCAAGGAGAGAAGCAACCTAGAACTAAGGAGAAACTTCCTGACAGTTAGAACAATTAACCAGTGGAACAACCTGCCTCCAGAAGCGATGACCTCCAAGGTCCCTTCCAACTTTACTACTACTACTACTACTACTACTACTACTACTACTACTACTACTACTACTACTACTACTACTACTACTACTACTGAAGGTTTTGGAGGATGAGAACTTAGAAATAAATGATTTCCGTTCAGTGAAATAATAGCCCCAGAAAAAGATTAGCATCTGATGAAAAAAAAAAAAACAACAACAGACTTTAAGATTTTAATACAGTCAGAGAAGACAAGAGATCTAAAGCTCTTCTGGACAATATTCATAGAATTATGAAGAGATTAATGGCATGTGCATCAGTTACTTACAAGTCTATGTAAATAACTCTTGTTTTTTTTTCACTGCCCGCGTTATAACATTATTACAGTGATTGTGACCTTTTAAATGGAGCAAATGGACTTTCCATTGCGTTTGCTAATCCACCAGCAATTCGGAGTCCATCATTCCTGCTGGTGGTGATTGTTACATGGGAAAAATGGTATTGAATCTGAGTGAAATTCAAGCCAATCTGCCACTAATAAGGGTTAATCTTCCATTAGCTGTCATCTTGTTGAAGCATTTACGTCTTTGTGAAAAGCATACTTTAAAAAGTCAGAAGGTCTCTTTCAGTGAAAATACTGCTTTGAATTTCATGAAGATGTGTAAGTGGGTGGATGGGTAAATAGACAGGTAGGTAGAAAGATAGATTCATCTTATCTACTTATTTTGATGACTGATGAACACTAATGGGTTCTAGAGATGCTTATCAATCTACACATCACAGTCTCCTATGCAGACCTTCTGAATTGTGTACCTTTGTAAGAATGGATAAAACCCACATTTCAAACATTCTCTCTCCCTTATTTTTACCATATTGCTTTGTGCAGCCCCAATATCACATCCATTTGTAATTAAGTCTTGGATTAAAAAAGTAATTCTCTTCTTCTTGGTTAGTTTTCTTTCTAATAAGCTTTGTTTTTTCTTTTGTTTTGTTTTTTCTCTCTCTGAAGATACGGCTTCTAAAATCAATCAATCAAGCAAACAGATTACTACTGGTCCTTGACCCAGATTTCATAATACGGCAGTTAATACAAAGGGCAGTCTAGCGTGCATGATTACAAGGATTTTAATTGTGCTTAGTCTACCTTCTGTAAAATCAATTTTCAATAAACCATTATTTTTTAGGCTATGTTTGCTAAGGCATGTATGTTTGTATGTATGTTAATTAAATATAGACATATTTTGCACTGGAAAATTTCATCATAAAATTCAAAGATCTGTGAACACAAAACCATAATTGGAATTGAATTAAATGAGCATCAAATATGTTTCTGAGTAACAAAGTTATTGAGAACTTTTGCAGTTGTTCTTCAATAAGATTCTTTTTCAGAAATATTCCTGTGAACAGACTGGAACTGATTGTTCATTTTAGACCAGTTGAATCTTCTGAAAAGTCTTTGAAAACAGTCCTACACAGAACAGGTTTAAAAGTGACATGACCCATCTCTTTCTTATTGTGATTATTTCTTTTATCTATGTATTGTATTATAGACAGCTTTTCTTTTAAGAGTACAAGAAAGCTTACCTGAAGTTCTTCTCTAGTCTTAGGCCCACAGCAACAATTGTGTAAGCCAGGCTGGCCTGCATTAATCCAGTAGACCACATGGTCATTTGGATAATTCAGTGAACCACATGGTCATTTGGATCATCCAATAGACCACATGGACATTTGATGATCCAGTAGACCACATGGACATTTGGATGATCCTGTACCAGGGCTTTTCAACCAGTGGTACGGGTACCACCTGTGGTACATTGGCACCTGGCAAGTGGTACGCGACCATCCTAGAAAAGGGGTAGCAGGTGAGGGGAATGAGCTGAACCAGTGGCAGCACCACACAAGCCTGAGTGAGAGATGGCTGGAACTGCAGGGCTGTCAGGGCTCAGCGGAAGTGCCAGGATCAGCGCCAGGTTCCAGCTGGAGCTCGGCGCTGATCCTGGCGCTTCTTCTGAGCCCAGAAGAAGTGCCGATCAGCTGGACTGTTGCAGCATCTCCAGGGCCTTGTGATTTACATTCAGATGCTTGGCAACTGATTCATATTTATGATGGTCACAGTGTCCCAGGGTCATGTGAAGTGACCAAAACCTGCTGCAACAACCCAGCAGACAGGGGGAATAAAAACCAAACACCCCGCCACCCCACCCCCACTGCCAATCCTCAACAGAAATGCTCACAACAATGAAAACCTCAGACAGGCAGGCAGGCAGGCAGGCAGGTGTCTTGCTCAGCTGTGGCTTGGGGGGCACTTTTTTCAGTGCCATTGTAACTTCGAACAATCACTAAGCGAACTGTTGTAAGTCGAGGACTACCTGTACTTCATCACTTTTTTCCTTTTTTTTTTTTTGTCATCAAGTTTTTGACAGCTTGCTAGGCGACTGGTGGTACTCGGATGTTGCCATATCCTAAAAGTGGTACAATGGGTGAAAAGGTTGAAAAGCCCTGCCATAGATCATTTGGAGGTGGGAGAAACTTCTAATGTAATTTACTGGATTCCCTTTATGGATTGCCCCTGTGACTATGTGGGACAGATGAGAAGGAAGCTAACCACCAGATTGCAAGAACATGAGCAACTGGTTAGGCGAGGAGACCCAAAATTATTGGTAGCCTCATATTGCAATGAACAAGGACATGGATTCAATTCCACAGCTACTAAGATTGTTGGCTAAGCAGGGACAAAAATAGCCAGAGAAATGATTGAAGCCTGGAAAACAGGCCCCTTTTCAGACAACAGAAGGGCTGATTTACCACCATCATACCAAGTACTTAGGAGCCAAAGGCACAGTGGCACAAGGAAACAGTATTTAATGACTTGACAGCTGGCCACTGACATACTAATTAACAACTAAACGCCACACACAACCAGATACCATATAAATAAAATGCATAGAACAGCCCACTACACACATTCTGGAGAAAGAGAAGTTTCATGAGCATGAGGTCCAGCAGAGCCCAAAAGCTCAGAAGAATAAAACTATGGTCCTGGTAAATGATTCATGTTAATCTTGCTTTCCTCCATCTATTCAGTTACCTTGGCATGATAAAAAAAAAATTCTGGATTTCTGATAGAAATTTTCTTTAGAAAGGATTGGGAGAATCTTTATAATGAAATCAGGAGCGTAGACTGTTATCTTCTCCCACTTAGATAAAGAGGCTGTTTCCACATAGAGCCCCTGCTGTACTGAAGTTGAGAGTAATCCCATAATAGGACGATCTTGATATGAAAGAATGTAACTGGAGCCAAGCCAATAACAAACTGGGATCCTTTGATGTTGATGGATTTGCAGAGCCTATTTTCTATTATCTTAGATATCTTGAGGAAAAATAAGAGGTATTGAAGTCAAACAGCATCTGGAGACCTACAACTTGGTAATGTTGAGATCGAATGTGCTAGAAACATCAGTATAAAAAATATGGCTGCAATAATCCTGTATTTATCCTAAAATTTCAGCACTTTGCCCAAATAAAGATGCCCTTTGAGGCCTCCGCATGATATTTTGCTTTTAGTGCAAAGAATCAGCTATAGAAATAGGGTTCAGAACAGGAAAATGCTATGCCAGAGTTTTAAGAATCCAAGAGGATTATTGTAAAACATCTTGCCCCCATTTTAGGACACTTTGCATCTAGATTAGCTTCAAAATGATTTTATTGACTGGTTTTATTCTAGCCGTCAAAATTAATTATTATTGACCTTATTTTTAAGATCCAATGAGTAGTGCACAAAATATCACTCATAAAAACATTTTTCCACGTTGCAATGAAAACAGACATGAGATTCATTTGTAACCTAGTTGGGTCATGAAACATCTGCAAACGAACAGCCAAGTTCAGAGAGCACCAAGATCTTAACAAGATCTTTGTGCTGTTGTGATCACAACCTAGGTCACTAAGATTAATGCCATTTAGGAATTTTTGATGAGGATGTTGATTGAGAAATATTGATGTGGAAGAAATGTCCTTTTGCAATCTCTGTTGTGAAAGAAAAAAAAAACCCCAGCACCAATGAAATAAAGATTGCATGGCAATGTTCACGCCAAACTTAGCTTTTGGTTTACAGAACTTCATCTCTGACATAAAAATAAAAGTAGACTTTCACTCAACTCCCCTGAAGAATTGGCTAAAGTATGTATGTTCTTAGGAGACTTCCTTTTTCTTAAATATGCTTTAAAGAAAACGAAACAGGGGGAGAAAATGCAACATCCAGTCTGTAAATAACAAACTGCAGGATTTACATTAATGTCATCCAAGCTTTAAATAAAGGAGTGTTCTATTTCTCATAAGAATGTTTTCATCCTTCAGAGCACATGGGGGGGGGGGGGCACATCTTCTGTAGTTCCATATTATACGAAGACTGACCCAATTTTCAGTACAGGAAAGAAATTCCCAAGTCTGTACGTTGTTTCTAATGGACCAGCTATGAAGGGAATCACTAGATGAAATAACTTCCCAACAATAAACAATGGTTGTTATTGTTTGACATTCATGAGATGCAGACTCAGCAGTCAAATACCAGACCAAAGGAAGTACGTACAGTCTTATCTATAAAAATCCCCCCCCAAAAGGAACAACTGTTAGGAACTTTTCTTTTTTTCCAGGTGTGCAGTGTCTTCAGAGATGTGTCCTTGTTACACTTAGGAGAGTTCATTGAGAGACACTCGTGTGCACATGCCAGATGTTCCTGCTGCATTGAACTGGCCATGCCTTTGTGTATCCCCACTGGTGTTGCTGTATTCTGGAAAGTTTTGCCTCCTGCACCCTACATCTGTCTCTCTGTGTTCTGCTCCCCCACCAAGAATGTCACTTTCAATTGGAAATAGGCTCACATATTGCTGAGGTTGTATTGTCTGCAGGTGTCTGCAGCTGTTTGTCGCCATTCAACTCTTCCTCCTGGGAACGTCATTCTCAGACAAGAGGAAGCCTATATCTGCATGGGCTAAGAATATCCTATGATGGGGCCCACAGTGAAGACCATGGCTGGTGCATATCTGGTTGAAGCAACTCAGAGAGTTTTGAGGAGATGACTATTTCTGTACCCCCAAAATGTGACCATTGCATTCTTAATCTATGCACATTTGCTTCTGTTACTGTAGATGGTCAATTTGCAGCTCATTTCTGTCCATTTTCCATCATCAACATGACCTTTATTATACTGGGGCACCATTTTACTCGTCACTGATAATTTACAATATATATATATATTATTTGCTTGCTTATTGATTCTAATTCTCACCCTGGTTATTCCCAATGGGAGTTGTGTCAGTCATATTTGTGCAAGCCATGCAGCCTTCCTTTAAACATACATGTCAAACTCGCAACATCACGTGACATCATGCAACGTATCGTGACGATTTTGCCATTGCCGGCAATGGGGTGGGTGTGGCTTCTATGTAACACATCTGGCCCGTGGGGCCAGCAGTTTGACACCCCTGCTTTAAACTCTATAGCAAAAAATTGAGTGAATTTTGGAAGTCTTCCATAGCTCATAATGCTCATGTTATCCACCTTCAAGTACTGTGGCTGTGTAAGAGAGGTAGTAGGGCTTTAACTGGACAAATATAGCCACCGTCTTGACTCAAAAAGTAAACAGTACCCAAAGCAAGGAACTGCCAAACTAGCTAATAGTAACCAGCTCCAAGACCATTCCCACCAACACTGACGGGGGAAGCCACTAGAATATAAATTGAGAGCAAACCCTTACGAGCATTGATGATGTTACCTAGTTTGGTATTGAAACATCTGCAAGAAAAGAACTAAGCACAGAGAGCACTAAGGACCCCTGAAATTGACTTGTTCTGACCTTCTTGCAGATGCCCTGTGTCAGAGATTGTGGGCATAAGTTGGAAGAGGAGTTAGTGGCTGTGAGAAAATGCAACACAATCCAGAGTTGGAGACAAAGGATGGAAACTTTTCAAAGAGTTATCTTAATTGGTTTGTTCTATGTCTTCTTGGGATGTAGCGTTCAAAATTATGTTTCACTAAGCTACTATTAAAGATACCTTCCTGAAATTTGTGTTTCCAATAACAGAGAATATTTGTATCTCAGGGTTGGTGCTCTCTGAGCTTGGTTGCTTTTTTGCAGACATTTCATTATCCAAACTAGGTAACATCATCAGTGAAATTTGTATCTTCTTGTGTTGGCCAACCACATGGGACTTGATATGCTACCCTACAAAGCAAGTACTGCATCTTTTTTCAAATCTTTTTCATAGGTACATAAACAATGTATGCCTAAAACCAGGAGATCTTTGGAGCTGGGAGACCATCATTTTTCAACCATCCCCTCTCTATATATTTAAGATAATATTAAAAAAGCACTATGATTAGAAAAAAAAACGAAATAGGACAGGCACTTCATGATTAGGGAGGAGCAGCAGATAATCCACAGAAAATATTTGACTGAGTGGGGGAAAATCTATTAAGAAGTAGGTATGGTTTTTTTTTCACCTTCAGCTGAGTATCACCATGCTGGAAATTGACTATTGTGTTCAGTTTTCTTTGGGAACTTTCTAGAGATAGTAATCACAGGAGAAATTAAAAAAAAAGATGAAGCAGGAGAATAATGAAAATAATTGGGGCATATGTGTGTACTGTATATACCAGTGGTGGCGAACCTATGGCACGCGTGCCAGAGGCGGCACTCAGAGCCCTCTCTGTTGGCACGTGCACTGCCACTGCCAGCAGCAGGTCCATCAGGCTGCCGCCACCACCCAGAGCAGGAGCCCTGCCCAGCATAAAGGAGGCAAAGCGGCCGACTAGCAAGCTTGAGTAGAGGTGGTAGAGCAGAGGTCACCAACCATTGTCGATTGGTGGACTGGAAGAAAAGGGAGGGGGAAGCATTTTACATGCCTGCGTGCACGCATGTAGCTGCAAGCACGCACACACTGCAAATGGGGCAGGGCTAGTGCCTGTGTGATACTCACTCACCCTGCCCCATTCCTGCATGGTGCAGTGCCTTGTATCTGCACCCTGTGGTGCCGCGGTGACCGTGTTTGCGTCTTGCAGCCCAGTGGCCCATTTTTGCATGCCTGGTTTTTGCATGCCAGACGTGGCACTCAGAGGCGTCTCCCTGTCCCCCCCCCCGAGGGCACCACAATGCTGATGCGCCCCTGGCACTTTGTGATAAATAAGTAGGTTTTGGGTTGCGGTTTTGGCACTCGGTCTCTAAAAGGTTCGCCATCACTGGTATATACTGTTCATATAAAAATTGGAACAGACAAATATATAGTAATGTTTAACTTAACACCATGTTCACAGCTACCTATTAGTCCATGACATTTCGTATATTCAAAGGTTTTGCATGCATTATCTCATTCATCCATGTCTCACAATTTTCTTATAAAGCAGATCTGTAATTCAATTTCCAAGTAATTCTGTCTCCAGGTAATTCTGTGGGGGGTATGAAAAATTTGTGTGTACATAGGAGCATCTAAGAGGTCCTAAGTCCTGTCTCCTTTTGCCCTATGGCTTGAAGGATTTCAATAGGATTTGAGTTTTCAGGGAAAACCCATTAAAAACTGAGCTGAACAAAAGAAGAGATCAAAAGGAGAGGCAGAAAAAGCAGATGCTTTTTAGCATTTCCTCCCTTGCAAAAGATTCTATTTAGTTTCATCGCTGTGCTTCTCTTATTCAGTTACAGCAATCGGGAACATCTTGTTCACCATGCTGATCCCAGATAAGCTAAGTAGGGTCAAACCCGGTTAGTACTTAGAGGAGTGACATTTAGGAATCTCAGGTCTATAAACTAGTCTAAGAAGTTGAAAAGTCATCCTAGAATAGAATAGAATAGAATAGAATAGGAATATTCTTTATTGACCAAGTGTGATTGGACACACAAGCTGTACATTTCCACCCCAGGCCACCCCAACGATGCCCTTGACGTGATGGCCCGCTGCCTGGAGGCCGTAAGGGTCTGGATGGGGAGGAACAGACTCAGGCTCAACCCTTCCAAGACCGAGTGGCTGTGGCTGCCGGCGCCTCGGCATAGTCAGCTGACTCCATCGCTGACTATAGGGGGCGAAATTTTGGCCCCCTCGGAGAGGGTACGCAATCTGGGGGTCCTCCTGGATTCACGGCTGACGCTGGAAGACCAGTTGTCGGCCGTGACCAGGGGGGCGTTTTATCAGGTACGCCTGATACACCAGTTGCGACCTTTTCTGGACCGGGACACCTTGCGCACAGTCACCCATGCCCTCGCCACCTCCCACCTGGACTACTGTAATGCTCTCTACATGGAGCTCCCCTTGAGGAGCACCCGGAGGCTCCAACTGGTCCAGAATGCGGCCGCGTGAGCGGTGTTGGGAGGGACTCGTCGCTCCCATGTAACACCGCTGCTGCGCGAGCTGCACTGGTTGCCGGTAGCCTTCCGGGTGCGCTTCAAGGTGTTGATCATCATCTTCAAAGCGCTCCATGGCATTGGACCTGGATATCTCCGAGACCGCCTTCTGCCGCAGATTACCTCCCATCGGCCGGTACGCTCCCACAGAGTGGGTCTCCTCAGGGTGCCATCAGCCAGACAGTGCCGGCTGTCGACCTCCAGGGGGAGGGCCTTCTCGGTGGGAGCCCCCACCCTCTGGAACGAACTACCCCCAGAGATCCGGGTGATCCCGGATCTCCCCTCCTTCCGCCACGCCCTAAAGACATGGCTCTTCCAACAAGCGGGATTGGCCTAGGGAATTTTTAGTGGGGTTTTTAAGAGAAATTTTAATTATTTAGGCCATAGCAAATATTTCTTTTTAATCTGGTTTTAAATTAGGTATTTATTGTAGCATTGGTTTTATAAGGCTGTCAGCCGCCCTGAGTCCGGTAAGGAGAAGGGCAGGATATAAATCGAATAAATAAATAAAATAAATAAATAAATATATAAATAAATTTGTCAAAATCATGCTGCTTACTTCACTGACTTTTAGATTTTATTAATGCTGTTGTTGTTTTGTTGTTGTTGTTGTTGTTGTGGAAAGTTGCCACATTCGGGTAAACTTGGAAAAGGGTCTGAATGGAAATCGTAAAATCACAATGAGTAGGAAATGCATGGAAGGTCTGCTTCGTTGAACAGGATGATTCAACAAACGTAATGAAACATAATGAAAAATATCAATATGTTTTGTGAGGATTGATAAACTGCTTCAATTTCTATCAAAGGATTGACTTCAGCGCCAATAAAGTTTGAAGGGACCTTGGAGGTCATGTAGTCCTTGCTCAGACAGGAGGTTATGAGGTCCTTGCTCAGGCAGGAAACCCTATACCATTTTGGACAAATGGCTGTCCAGTTTCTTCTTAAAAACTTCCAGTATTGGAGCATTCACCGTTTCTGGAGGCAGGTTGTTCCACTGGTTAATTGTTCTAACCATCAGGAAGTTTCTCCTTAGTTCTAGGTTGCTTCTCTCCTTGATTAGTTTCCACCCGTTGCTTCTTGTCCTGCCTTCAGGCGCCTTGGAGAATAGATTGACTCCCTCTTCTTTGTGGCAGACCCTGAGATATTGGAACCCTGCTATCATGTCCCCCCTCGTCCTTCTCTTCATTAAACTAGACATACCTAATTCCAGCAGCCGTTCCTTATATGCTTTAACCTCCAGTCCCCTAATCAGTCCCCTAATTGTACTGCTGCATTTAAGATTTAAATAAATCAAATTGAAAGATTGTATAAATACGCCAACCATTCTCTTTTTTACAAAATGCACACTTGTAAACATCTGTGGAGATTCTCAGTCATCCAGGTCATGATTGTCTCCAAGGTGCTTTTTCCAAAGGCAACTGGACTATATTTTCTTTCCTTGAGGAAAACTGATGAAGCTTGTGAAATGTCTTCTTCCTCCAGGAAAAAAAAAAAAACATAGTCTGGTTGCCTTTTGAAAAAGCACCTTTCAGACACATTTTTAAACAATTTTTTTAATATACTGTAGGCATGAATTTCTGAACCACTTTGCAAGTGAAAGGGAGATAATACTTATATACTTAGCAGATTATATCATTTTTTTTAAAGGTGAATCTTCAAATGATTGCTGCTTTCTCATCAAATCTGGAAGGTCAAATCCTACAAGTCGTTTTAACAACCCAGCTCAACCCAACATGAGTTTTTCAGTTCTGAAATAATTTGAATCCATTTCTGAACATTATATTACTGGACAGGATGTCAGCCAGGGGAGCTTGCAACAACATTTCAGCAGTGTTTAAATGTATATTCTTTCCTCGGTCTGATGCTCTTCTTCTGAGACCACAAAAAAAAGTAGAAATTCAGCCATTGTGTCAATACTGTTCATCAACACATTGGTTCGTGTCTGACTGGAGTCTCATTTTCAAGCCCACAGCTGTACAAAATTAAACTTAAATAAAAGCAAAAGGTCAATGCAATTCTTACCAGATAATGACATGGAGGAAACCACAGAGGAAGTAGCAGGCCAGAATGACTTTGTTTTCTATTCCCCTAGGCAAGGCAGGTGAAATTAAGTATCGGCATGGGGCCTGGGGCTCCTTCTTCCGCTGTATTTCACCAACATGCTGGCTAGCAAAATCCTTTCTGGGGGAAACAGATTGCGATCACCTATGCAGTCAAAGGTTAAGCCAGAAGCACATGGAAGACAGCGATTGGTAATTCCATTTATTATCTACCTGGCAACGGTTCATGGACTACAGCCCAATCACTAATGCATAAAGTACTTAACTAACAGCAGCAGCTCTTGTTTAAATCCAACAAGCGGACCCAAAGGAACTGCTCAGGAAATATAACCAAAGGCACGAATCCTTAAAGCAAAATCATCATTCTATCTTGGCTTAATCTGGGGGATGGTCTCTCTCTCTCTCTCTCTCTCTCTCTCTCTCTCTCTCTCTCTCTCTCTCTCTCTCTCTCTCTCT
>NW_015387644.1:44456-66781 GCF_001527695.2 Protobothrops mucrosquamatus
TCTCTCTCTCTCTCTCTCTCTCTCTCTCTCTCTCTCTCTCTCTCTCTCTCTCTCTCTCTCTCTCTCTCTCTCTCTCTCTCTCTCTCTCTCTCTCTCTCTCTCTCTCTCTCTCTCTCTCTCTCTCTCTCTCTCTCTCTCTCTCTCTCTCTCTCTCTCTCTCTCAACAACACAGGCACAGCACAATGTTCTTTTTGGCTCCCACTTGAATTAACTGGTTAACATGGGCAGAGGACCTGTTGTTGGAAATGAAGTAATGAAGTACACCATGGGGCACTTTTAGCTCAGGGTTCAGTAGAGTTAACTTCCCAGTTTACCTTGCCTGTAAGAACAAGAGGTGGCATGGGGGCTCTTTAGTCCATTAATGGAAAGAAACATTGAGAGAATAAGTTCACTGGATTTCTCCCATGGAAAGAGAAACATTCTTATCCGTTTTTTTAGGTGGGCAGGTATGGTTGACCCCACTAGGAACCTAATATCATTATTTTCATTCTTCCTTCCTTGATTTTGCTGTATTTTCAAGGGACTAGCTTCTTTCTTCTTCTCCTCCTTCCCCTTGAATTGTAACCTTAGAGCAGGGGTGTCAAACTGCCGGCCCATGGGCCGGATGCATCATGCTGAAACTGCACCCACCCCAGTTCCAGCAATGGGGGAAAAGTCACGATACATCGTGATACGTCACGTGATGTTGCGAGTTTGACACCCCTGCCTTGGACCATAGGTGTAGAACTCAATTGCGTCACATGATGTATCATGACATATCATAGATTTTTTTGTCTTTGTGGAGCTGGGAAGGGTGTGTCCTGCGTGTGACGCATCCGGCCCAGTGGGCCACCGGTTTGACACCCCTGCCCTACAGGTTTGATTAGCCCCAATCTTGTTTGGCTTTAAATAGCCTTTTCTAACAGTTATTGAGTTAATTAGAAGGTGTGTCTTGTGAGTGAAATTATGTTTAGGTGTTCCCTGATTATCTCCTTCATTGTCTCTCGGGCTTCTATTTGAAATGTCTTATTTTTTATTCCCCTCTCTCCTTCTCTCCCTCCATCCCCGTGTGTGAGTGTGTGTGTGTGTGTGTGTGTGTGTGTGTGTAAATAGCGGAAACCCTCATGAATTCATGATAAAATTATAGACTTTTTAATGAATAGAGACGATGGATTCTTTTTTTTTTTCTCAAGATTGGGTTGTCTCAGAATACATCTGCATTTATGTACTAATGCTTTGGTGAATCCATTTGATACAAAAAAATGTTTGATACCTCTGAACAGTCGCAGCTAAGCTATCACTTCTAGGTGAGATTGGCATCATATAAATATAACAAACAAGCAAGCAAATAACCTATCCCGGGCAGGTTGTTTTCAAGGGGGAATTTCCTACCCAAATGTTACTGTTTCCAGATTAATCAGACCAATGATTTAGAAGAAGGAGTGGCAGAGCCTGGGGCAGAGTCAAAAGAGGAATCAGCCTAAAGCCATTATGTTCCCATAAGGAGTCTAATTCCAATCCCTCTTGAATTCTGTTAACCCGTCTCTAGTGCCAAAATAGTGCTGTTGGTGGACTAGATTCCTGTGTATAGGCATGAGCAATAAATCAGTTTAATTAGAACAATGCATAGTTCTGCCCCCTGCAGTCCCGTCTTCAAAAAATGAGGGCAATATAATCATTCATGAGGGAATGCACAGTAAGACTCAGAAAGGTGCTTTTTCAAGAGGCAACCGGACTTTCTTGTTTTTCTTTGAAGATGTTTTGCTTCTCATCCAAGACCCTTCTTCAGCTCTGACTGGAAGGATTTATATTCCTTGCAGACAGCTGGTCATTTGCATTCCATTAGAGAGTCATTGAGGCCACCTGGAGGCTTACCTGTGTCCTCAGGGTCACCTGAGTGGTGCAAATGGGTGGGGAGCCTTCTTGGAACTGTTGAAAGAACTGTTTGATAGACTGGAGATAGATGATGTTGTATCCCCTCCCTGTTGAGTGAGGGCTGTTCAATTTTGACATAGATTTATTTATTTATTTATTTATTTATTTATTTTAATTTATATCCCGCCCTTCTCCCGGACGGGACTCAGGGCGGCTCACAACATATATTTAAAACAAAGGTGTATATACAATCCCGCCCTATAAAACCGAATTAAACCAAATTTTAGAGTTGTGTTGTTTACAAATTCCTTAAAATGAACCCAATATAAAATCCTCCCTAGGCCAGGTCCGCTTGCTGGAAAAGCCATGTCTTGAGGGCGCGACGGAAGGTAAGGAGATCCGGAATCGTCCGAATCTCAGGGGGTAGTTCGTTCCAGAGGGCAGGGGCACCCACAGAGAAGGCCCTCCCCCTGGGGGTCGCCAGCCGACATTGCTTGGCCGACAGCACCCTGAGGAGACCCACTCTGTGGGAGCGTACCGGTCTATGGGAGGGAATCTGCGGCAGAAGGCGGTCTCGGAGATAACCGGGTCCTATGCCATGAAGCGCTTTAAAGGTGGCCCCTCTTTCAAACCAATGGTCCTCTCTGGCCAAAATTTTGACTTTGCTATCTTCAAAAGAGTGGCCTTTGTCTTTTAAGTGCCAATGGACTGCTGAATCTTGTCCTGATGGGTTTGTTCTCCTGTGTTGTGCCAGGCGTTTATGAAATGGTTGTTTTGTTTCCCCAATGTACATTTTTATAAATGCATGGCACATAGGAGAACAAACCCATCAGGACAAGATTCAGCAGTCCATCAGCTATGTAGAAGCATTCACACCAGTGGAAGAGGCCTGCTATGGACCTCATCTGCTAAGGGATTTCAATGGTAGGGGTCAAGGTGAAGAGTCTTTTCCACTGGGGAACACTACCACTGCTCACACCCTTTTGACCTTCCAGAAGGGTATTAAAACTTGGATTTGCCAGTTGGCTTTGGGCTACAAAGGGGGACATTTCCCATCGGAGGTGGTTGAAAGGGTAAGAAGACCTCATTCCTATGTCTTGTATCTCCTTGGTTCTGGATGTTTTCCTAGTTCTAAAATTTCCCATAATTCTAAAAATTAGAATGGGAGAACTGTATCTATTTTCCATTTTCTCAAATGCAAAGTTTCTAAATATTAAAGGAGCATCTTTGGTGTACAATCGAGGTGCCGAGACAGTGATGGTTCATATAGTGGGGTATTTCCATCTATGAAAACTACAATGTGAAATAGAAAAAAAACAGCATATCAGCACCATTCAATCACTGGGCGTCCCGCAACATTTTGAGAATATATTGCCCAAGTTTCTTGCTTCGTTTCTTGTTTCCTTTCACATACAAAATGCCAGTTTTGATTCCCTTCTTCAGACTTAAAAGAAGTGCAATTTCTCAGTGTGTCTAGTTTTGTAGGTTGCACCTTAAATAATGCATTCCGTAATATGCGGAACAGGCTAGGTTCTCATTATATCAAAAGTTACAATCTTTTTAGTTTGAATTTTGACTTCATGGAAACCTCCAGGTCAATTCCTTTGCATGCTACAGAAGTATTTTGCCATTACTTAATTCCAGGCTGTCCTGACAGCTTTTCACTGTAGCTTACAACCCTGTAGGAATGCAGTTTTATGTTCCTATCATAGTATAAAGCAGGTCTGCCCCATTAATTATTTTTCCAAGATCAGTCCAGGTCATCCAGATGCTTTCATTTGTTTGTGACCTACGAAATTACACTTCTGCTGAATCCTTCTCTGCTTTTTCAGACTTCACTAGAAATAATTGTATTTATAGTCAACTCAATCAGACCCAAATGTCTTTGGTTTGCTTGCTTTTTTTTTTAGGGAAAAAAAAGTTGTTTTTTTTCACCTCACTTCCACAGAGTTTTTTAAGATTTAAAAGAAAAAAAAAAAGGAGCAAAAGCCTATGGATGTGGCTTTTATGACTGAAGTCTCTGAGAAAAACCACACAGTTAATGTGGGTAGAAGGGATTTTATTAGCTTGTATAATTCACTTTCAGAAATGAAAAGAAATGAATAACAGGGTTTTTGGTTTTTTTTTGCAATGAAATAATTATTTAAAACAATAGGGAGAATATCCATACTGTGCCTACAGGAATTAAACACAGCAGTCCCACATTAGCCTTTAATTCTGTATTTTTTCTCTCTCTTGAAATTCAGTGTATTTGTGTCTTTAATTCTAGGGGACAAAAAGACCAAGACAGAGCTGTTATTCTTAATGTTCTCTTTGCAAGCTAGAGAAAAGTCTCTACCAGACCAAAGAATTCAGCATTAGATTATTCTTCCAAACTATTTACAAATTCCCTGCTCTTGGGAAGCCCAGTCAAATGGAATCTTGGGAAATCTATCTGCTGATTATCTGAGTGTGTACAAAGTCCACAATTTTTGTGGACCGGTTTGAGGCCATCGCATGCTCTCTAAACCAGTGGGTCTCAACCTGTGATCTGTGGAGCCCGAGGGGAGGGGGGGACAAGGTCATCACAGGGGGTCTGCAAAGGCTTGAAGAAATGTTACGACTTAAATCTTGGGAGTCTGTGGTCATGGTCCATGGCCACAAAAGTTATGAGCCGAGGTGGTGCAGTGGTTAGAATGCAGTATTGCAGGCTACTTCTGCTGACTGCCGGCTGTTAGGCAGTTCGATTCTCACTGGCTCAAGGTTGACTCAGCCTTCCATCCTCCAAGGTAAAATGAGGACTCAGATTGTTGGGGGCAACAGGCTGACTCTGTAAACCACTTAGAGAGGGCTGTAAAGCACTGTGAAGCGGTATATAAGTCTAAGTGCTATTGTTATTAAAGGGGGTCCGTAGTGAAGAAAAAATTGAAAACCACTACACTAAACTGTATACAATAGTTTCATTTGCTTTTCTAATGGCCACCAATTTTGGCAACTCCTGGCCAATCTCTTCTGAATTATGAGTAGAGTTGGACCTGGCAAACAGTTTAATAAAAAAAGCCAGGAAACAACATATATGTAGGCAAGAGTGAAACTTTTTTTTTAAAAAAGGAAGAATCCAGTTGCATTTTCTTTTCAAGGAAACATTTTGTTTCTGCACAGATAAAGGCCTTCATTGCGAAGAATATTTCTCACCTTCTTTATAGTTTGCACTTTTATAAAGTTTAATACCCTGGAAGCCTTCCATTCCAAGTTTTTAAGAGCTATCTTTGCATTTCCAAGATGCATCAAGAATGCTCCCTTACAGTCAGGCAGATTTGGTTTCTGTGGAAGCCAAGCCTGGCGTTATTTCCTTAATTTCTGATTAAAATTGATTTTTCCCCTCCTCTGAGTAGGCTTCAGTGGTTCTCAGAGGCCATGTTAAATCCTCCAGGCTAACGAGAGCTCTTAGCAAACTTCAGTTTGAGACTTCTCCTCTGTCCATTAAGGTCTGAAAATGTCAGGAGATCACCTTCATCTATCACATTTTAAAAAATGATCCTGGTTAAAAGCACAATAGTTACGTTTCACTTTTTCTGTCTGACTCTGACTGATGCATTTTCCAGGTTGACCTATTTTGTGCCTCTGGTTGTTCTATTCATCCCACTTAACCACTGGAGATTAAAACCAGTCTTAAAGATGTACACTGGGTTTTTTCCCCCTATTATTGTCCTAACAATAAATCTAGGAGATGAATTTCCATTTCAGGCCTAAAGTTCATAAAGGTTTACTCTTGACTCAAGTAAACAACATGGATTTTTCTAAGGAAAGCACATTAAAGGAGAAAGAAAGAGCAAGCCAAAATAATGAAAGGCACAAGAAAAGAAATGTAGTTAAATCCATACTTTATAATAGATTTATACTTTTAATAATGTATAATTTTATAATACTATATAGGAAACCAATAACAAGTCTGCATTTCTGAGAAAATCAAGATACAACATCAAAATCCATTTGATATTATACACTTTCTTACAGGATCTGCTTTTCTGCTGTGGCTTAGGAATTTCAGTTAACATCAGGTATATTATTGTTGCTCTGTGCTATCCTTATAACATATTATCTTAAAAGAATCAGTATTGATTTTGCAAACTGGCAAATCTTTAATTTTAAAAAAAAATCTACAAATTATCTAACCCATCTTGCTTGATTCATACAATTATACTTTGGACACTGCATAAACTGAGAAAGTTTGGAGTAGGCGATGGTGAATTTTCATTAAACATAAAGGAGGAATTCTCCCCTCAAGATTCTTGTCTTGAGCAGGAATTTATAGGTAGACACTGACAGAGGTCAAAAAAGAATGAATTTTCTGCACTCTTTCAAACCTGAGAAGGTGTGAGTTTTTTGGCCAGCCAAAAAAAGGGGGGGTTGTATCCGGCCCTCTCAATTCCTGGCAAATAGATGGGGAAGAAATGGAGGTAGTGACAGATTTTATCTTCCTGGGCTCCAAGATCACCACAGATGGGAACTGCAGCCAAGAAATTAAAAGATGCTTGCTCCTGGGGAGGAAAGCTATGGCAAATCTAGACAGCATTCTAAAAAGCAGAGACATCACCCTGCCAACAAAAGTTCATATAGTCAAGGCCATGGTTTTCCCAGTTGCAATGTATGGATGTGAAAGTTGGACCATAAGAAAGACTGAGCAACAAAGAATTGAGGCCTTTGAACTATGGTGCTGGAGAAGACTCCCGTGAGTCCCCTGGACGGCAAGGCATTCAAACTGGTAAGTCCTAGAAGAGATCAACCCCGACTGCTCTTTAGAAGGTCAGATCCTGAAGTTGAAACTCAAATACTTTGGCCACCTAATGAGAAGGAAGGACTCACTGGAGAAGAGCCTAATGCTGGGAAATATTGAGGGCAGTAGAAGAAGGGGACGACAGAGAATGAGGTGGCTGGATGGAGTCACTGAAGCAGTAGGCGTGAGCTTCAATGGACTTCAGAAGATGGTAGAGGACAGGAAGGCCTGGAGGAACATTGTCCATGGGGTCACAATGGGTCAGACACAACTTCACAACTAACAACAACAACAACAACATCTTGTTACTGTATTTAGCATAATTTGTTTTACTAAGAAGCATGATAGCCTAGTGGTGAAAATGCTTGCCTCCCATTCAGAAGGTTGATAGTTCAGTTCTAGTAGTGGCAAATGTTTCTCTCCTAGGCCCCAAAGGAAAAAAAAAACTATTTCTGAACTCCACATGGTGTCAGGAAAAGCATCGGACCGGTAAATGCTCAGCTCCATCCATTCACCCTGACTCTATCCTGATTATGGGATTACAGGATTGTAAAGGGGGATTTTGTTTTACTAAGGACCTGTTTTAAGTAATCACTGCAATTGACATTGGCCTGGTTAATATTTAAGATAGGAGATCACCATGAATTCCAGCCACTGAACTAGATTTCAAGATTGAAAAAAATTGACACACTGTAGAGGTGTGGCAAAGTACATCCATATTATTATAAATAATGCACGGGGCTGAATCCACGGAGTCACCAGAAGACTCTATCTAGAAACCATAACAGCTTCTAGAAACAATAGTTGTTCTTCAGTAGAAGAGTGTTAAAACGGGAATGCGAAATTATCCACAATAATAACTTTATTTTTCCCCAAAGGCATACAAATATGAGAACAATAATCCAGTAGAATGGTTTGCCTTCAGAGGTTGTGAGTGCTCCATCACTGGAGGCTTTTAAAAAGAGACTGGACAGTCATTTGTCTGAAAACTGCCGGATTCATCATACTGAAACCATGTCCACCCCATTGCTGGCAATGGGGAAAAAGTCATGATACGTCGCATGACGTCATGTGACATCATAAGTTTGACATGCCTGATATAGGGCCTCCTGCTTGAGCAGGGGGTTGGACTAGAAGACCTCCAAGGCCCCTTCCAATTCTGTTATTCTGTTATTAAATATAATTATTAGCTTGACATTGGTATATCTAGATACTAGGTGGGAATAAGATATTACAGGTCTCGCTGTAATGTTTATTTATACCTACGGACTACCAATGGAAAATATTTCACCTGTTTCAAAATATAACAACTATTTTAGGCATGCCTTGATTAAAATTCAGAAGGGTCATAAAAGGACCCAATAAAATCTTTTGGGGCTGAATTCACAGATGTTAATTTTCATCCCTAATTTATCATTAATTAAAGTATAAATATATACCGAGGAGAGGTAGAAAAACATAATAAAGCCCAATTATTAATGTAAGCAGCACAATGAAAAAGTATTTATCAGTTGTTTTTTTTTAATATAATGCTGAAATCTTGTAACAATCTGTTTATTAATTGGAACCACACATTTTGCTGCACTTTTCAGATTAGGGACTTGTTTTGAATTATATTTAGGAAATCACAAAATTACAAGTACATTTGGCAATTCTGAACTTTTTTTTTTCAGCAACCAGATGTATTTACCTGTTCGACATCTGGCTCTGTTTTTGTTTGTGTTGTTTGTTCTTAAGTGGAGCTAATTCATATTTAAAATATTATAATCTGTAAGATTTTGAAAAGAAAGAGAGGGTGGGTGAGAGAAAATGTTTTCAGTGATTAGTGCCTTCCCTCTGAACTAATGTTCAATGTATATTTTAAACTCTAATTAAATTAAACCATAATGGTTGAAAGCAGACCAAGTAAAATCAGAGCATATTTGGATGGAATAGATAAAAATGTGCTTAGTTTTCTCCCTTAAAATCAATAGTACTTACCAAATAAGGTAGCTGTATCACATCCATATTTATATATATACCTTGATTAAAGGTAAAGGTAAAAATTTACACTGTCCAGTCCAAGTTTCAATTATTACGGGGTGGTGCATTAAAAGAGGGATAGAATCAAGATCACCTGAAGTATCAATACCACTTTACAATGCCTTGGTAAGGCCACACTTGGAATATGGCATCCAGTTTTGGTCACCACGATGTAAAAAAGATGTTGAGACTCTAGAAAGAGTACAGAGAAGAGCAACAAAGATGATTAGGGGACTGGAGGCTAAAACATATAAAGAACGGTTGCTGAAATTGGGTATGTCTAGTTTAATGAAGAGAAGGACGAGGGGGGACAGGATAGCAGCCTTCCAGTATCTCAGGGACTGCCACAAAGAAGAGGGAGTCAAGCTATTCTCGTGTTGTGGCTCCGTCCTGTGGGTCCCTCTCATCAGAGGAGGAAGGCTCTGAACATGAAGGAGAGGAGATGGCCAGGCCTCCCTCTCCAGGACCTTCCCCTCTGGTGCGGCCTTCGGTGCCTTCCGCTGACGAGGAGATTGGCCAGGAGCCAGGTTCTTCTGGGATTGGCCAGGAGCCTGGTGCTTCTGGGATTGGCCAGGAGCCCGGTGTTTCTGGGATTGGCCAGGAGCCAGGTGCTTCTGGGATTGGCCAGGAGCTAGGTGTATCGGACTCCGAAGAGGATACGTCTTGGCTGGATCCACGCCAGTGTCGGAGGGACAAGCGTGCGCAGCAGCGGAAACACCGTGCCAGAGATTTCAGCTGAGTCACTGGACCACACCCCACTGGCTATATAAGCCAGGGGTGTGTCGTGTGAAACTTTTGTGACGGACAATTTTGCTGAATCTCCAGTTGCACGCACTCTGGCAATTCAACCTGGACTGATCGTATGTTTTGTTTTTGTGTCTTATCAGTAAAGGCTTTGGCAGGCAGCCACGAAGTTGCTGCCAAGTGTTTAATTGTCTTGGACTGTGCTGAGCAGTTTTTCAGCCCTCGGCTGACTGGTTGGGGTGTGTGAGTCGGACGGGGGACAGAACATCTCCAAAGCACCTGAGGGCAGGACAAGAAGCAACAGATGGAAACTAACCAAGGAGAGAAGCAACCTGGAACTAAGGAGAAACTTCCTGACAGTTAGAACAATTAACCAGTGGAACAACCTGCCTCCAGAAGCGGTGAATGCTTCAACACTGGAAGTTTTTAAGAAGAGACTGGAGAGCCATTTGGCTGAAATGGGGTTTAGGGTTTCCTGCCTGAGCAGGGGGTTGGACTAGATGATCTCCATGGTCCCTTCCAACTTTATTATTATTATTATTATTATTATTATTATTATTATTATTATTATTATTATTATTATTATTATTATTATTATTATTATTATTATTATTATTATTATTATTATTCATCGCACAGTCAGCCAGATATTATTATTATTATTATTATTATTATTATTATTATTATTATTATTATTATTATTATTATTATTATTATTATTAATCATCATTATTATTATCTTCGTTTCTTAGCCAAAGGAGCCAGTGTTGTTTGAAAATATTGCTGTAGTCACGTGGCCAGCATGATTATATGCCAAAGCGCATGAAATGCTATTTCCTTCCCACAGGAGTGGTACCTATTTATCTACTTGCATTTGCATGCTTCCTAACTGCTAGGCGGGCAGGAGCCGAGGCAAGGAACAGGAGCTCACCCAATTGTGCAGTGCTCAGGTCTCAAAGCTGAGCTGTCAAGTTCAGCCTCTTTAAGTGCTGAGCCATCACTCCCCTTGCTTGCTTGATTATGTGCCATCAAATCATTTCCAACTCTTAGTGACTACACAGATAGGTTTTCCCCAGGTCTTCCAATGGTGCATCCATCACCACTATCACTGTCCAGTCCATCCAGTCCCTGATGTTGGTCTTCTCCTCTTTCCTCCATCTTTCCCAACATCACAGTCTTCTCCAGACTGTGGAGAACACATAATGTGTCCAGGGCTGGATAATTCAAACATGAAAGCAATATTAATACAACTGTTTAGCACCAAGTGTTAAAACGGAGGCTGCATGTTTTGATTGCAGTCTTCAAGAGACCAGCAAAGATAGTTGAAAATTGCATTTTTTAAGGTTTAAAACTTAAATGGGAAAATTATTATTAAAATAATATGGTTGGGCATGAGAACAGTTTTTAAGTTCTCAGAAAACTTAGCCACATACATGGGTGTTTTAGAAGCTCATTAGTTCCTTCACTGAAGAGAAGCTAGAAGCCATATATGTGAATAGATTCTTTAAAACACTCTTCCCTGGCAAAAATTGGATTGCTTTAATGAAAGAGAGACCTCTCTCTAAAGAATCTCCAGAGCATTTTAATCATTTTTAAAACATGCATCACCCTAAAACACAAAGACATAAAACTTCCAGAGAGAGAGAGAGAGAGCAGAGAGCAGAGACAGACAGACACACACACACACACACACACACACACACACACACAGAGAGAGAGAGAGAGAGAGAGAGAGAGAGAGAGAGAGAGAGAGAGAGAGAGAGTTTTCTTGAGTGTTCTTGATTGAATGAGGACTAAAAGCAGAAAATCCCTGCCTTTAATATAACAATTGGAATAAAAATATTTCTCCCTTGGGGTTCTTTTCTGAAAGAAAAATGTAGTATTCCACATTGAGAAGGTTTATAGAGATAGAGTAGGTTTATGAATGAATATATGTGAAAGTGATGTAGTTCTGGAAATGCAATGATTAGACCAGCCCTTCATTTATTATTGATTTCTATGAGTTAATCTTTAATTTTGCTTCTCACATTATAACAGAACTGAAACTAGCTATAACTGTTATAGCTAATGTATATTGCTGGTGTAGGAAAAAAAAGAATCATGGAGAAAATTAGAAGCTATTGTAGATCTTGCTATGGAGCCAGGATTAATTATGTCAAGAAGGCAAGGGCCTTCTCTGTCGGAGCACCCACCCTCTGGAACGAGCTGCCCCCAGAGATCCGGGTTATTCCGGATCTCCCCTCCTTCCGCCGCGCCCTTAAGACCTGGTTGTTCCAGCGGGCAGGACTGGCCTAGGGGTATTTTAAATTGGTTTTAGCCAAATTTTAGTAGAAGCGGCCGATTATATATTTATTTTTAACGATTTTTTAAAACTTCTATTGTATTGTATTAAATTGTTTTTAACTGGCTGTAAGCCGCCCTGAGTCCTACGGGAGAAGGGCAGGGTATAAATTTAATAAAATGAAAATGAAATGAAATGAAATGAATAATGGAAACCCTGTTGATTGAGCTAGACCAGGGGTAGGCAACCTTGGCTCTTTTATGACTCGTGGACTTCAACTCCCAGAATTCCTGAGCCAGCCACGCTGAGGAGAAAGGGAGAGGTTTCCAAGCTGACCCATGCTGGCTCAGGAATTCTGGGAGTTGAAGTCCACGAGTCATAAAAGAGCCAAGGTTGCCTACCCCTGCTCTAAACTAATAAAGTCTACATTAATTAACATTAATTATGCTTTCATATGTTCCTCTAACTGAGGGGTCTTCAAACTTGGCCCTTTTATGACTCGTGGACTTCAACTCCCAGAATTCCTGAGCCAGCCACGCTGAGGAGAAAGGGAGAGGTTTCCAAGCTGAGCCATGCTGGTTCAGGAATTCTGGGAGTTGAAGTCCACAAGTCATAAAAGAGCCAAGGTGGCCTACCCCTGAGCTAGACCTTCCCTAAATCTGGATCCATCATACTTTAACCCTGGAAATGAGATTGTAGGGTGTGAAGATCTACAGAATTATCCAGAAAGTGATTTGGATTTAAGAAAAGCACAGCATCTCTGCTGTCTACTAAAATAGCCACTTTTGTTCCTACCAGATTTCCATCTAAAACTAAAAGAGCTGCAGAAAGTCAAACTCTTTAAAGCAGCAGAATCTCTTTTTTCCCCCATGTTCACGTAGAAGCTTGGAAAAGGATGTTGCTACTTTAATCATGGGCAGAGAAACACTGCGTTGCCCTGAAGCAGACATGCACATAGACACACATACCACAAATCAAACATACTGTACACAGAAAACAGTTCACATCCCATTAATCCCATCCCAGCTTAAAGATGTCTGCTTTCTTTATTCTTTAACTACTTCAGCATGAAAAAAAATGTCTGTATAATGTTTAGAAGTAATTGGTTCTCTGAAAACCCTCTTACCCTAGAAGAGTTTGTGTAATTCAAATGCTCAGGACCACTTTATGTCAAAATTTAATTATTACGGCAAGAGAGACATCTTGGTTTCTTTATACATGGTTTCTCTATACTTGTGATAACAAAAAAAAATGAAGGTGGTTCAGCACAAAAGCTACAGCAAATATAATTCTGGATGTCCCAAAGGTGCTTTTTCATGAGGCAACTGGAGTTTCTTGTTTTTCTTTGAAGACGTTTCGCTTCTCATCCAAGAAACTTCTTCAGCTCTGACTGGATGATGGGGAATGGAAGGATTTATATTCCTTGCAGACAGCTGGTCATTTGCCTTCTTTTAGAGAGTCGTTGAGGCCATCTATGTCCACAAGGTCACCTGAGTGGTGCAAATGGGTGTGGAGCCTTCTTGGCCCTGCTGAAACGACTGTATTCCAAGCAGTTCCATGAAGGCTCCACAACCATTTGCACCATTCAGGTGATCTTGAGGACACAGATAAACCTCCAAGTGGCCTCAATAACCCTCTAAAACAGGCATGTCAAACTGGCCGGATGCGTCACGCCAAAATCGCTCCCACCCCATTGCCAGTAATGGGGAAAAAGTCATGATATGTCATACGATGTCACATGATGCCGCGGGTTTGACATGCCTGCTCTAAAAGAATGCAAATGACCAGCTGTCTGCAAAAAGTATACATCCTTCCATTCCCTGCCATTCAGTCAGAGCTGAAAAAGCTTCTTGGATGAGAAGTGAAATATCTTCAAAGAAAAACAAGAAAGTCCAGATGCCTCTTGAAAAAGTACCATGATCTGGATGACTGAGAATCTCCATAGACATCATTCTGGATGGGATACTGAATCAGACTGAACCACCTTCAAAGTTCTCCAACCACAAAATGCTCATTTTTAAAGCCTGAGATTGAGTTCTTAAAAACAGATGAGATGGTATTGTTTCCTAATATTTTTTGTTATGTGTTTAAGTGTACTTTGAATCCCGATGTTGATATAATTATTGTAAATGAGTATCTTTCAGTAAAAGAGTATAACATATATCTCTATAGTGGTTGGAATCAGTGTCTCTAAAATAATGCTGATCAATGACTGTAATAAATTATATTACAGTTATATTATATTTAGAATTTAAAATAGAATAGAGCTGGAAGGGACTTTGGAGGTCTTCTAGTCTAGCCCCCTGCTCAAGCAGGAGACCCTATACCATCTCAGACAAGTGACTGTACAGTCTCTTCTTAAAAACCTCCAGTGATGGAGCACCCACAATTTCTGAAAGCAAGCTGTTCCACTAGTTGATTGTCCTCACTGTTAGGAAGTTTCTCCTTAATTCCAGGTTGCTTCTCTCTTTGATCAGTTTCCAAACATTGTTTCTCGTCCTTCCCTCTGGTACTTTGGTGAACAGCCTGACCCCCTGTTCCTTTTGGCAGCCCTTCAGATACTGGAATACTGCTATCATGTCTCCCCTATTTCTTCTTTTCTTTAGACTAGCCAAACCCAAGTCCCGTAGCTGTTCTTCGCATGTTTTAGTCTCCAGGCCTTTGATCATCTTAGTTGCTTTTCTCAGAATTTTTTCCAAACTCTCTCTATGTATACATAATACATAAATTGTCAGGTACGACAGACTAGGACTTCCTAGAAATTCCAATTAAACTGATGTATTCGTATTCATGCTTATGCTCAGCAGTCTACTCAATCTAATGATTAGCACTATCTTGGCCCTAGATAAGGGTTAATGGAATTCAAGAGGGATTGAACTTAGTCCATTTGTGGGTGGGTAAAGACTTTATGCTGATTACTCTTTTGACTCCATCCCCAGGTTTTGCCACTGCTTCCCCTACGTTAAGTTTATTTGAAAACAAATTATTCATGTGGCATTTTTGGCAGTGAGACGTAAGAAAATTGACACTGCCTTCTTTCCCTGGAAAGTCTTGGTGGTCTCCCAACTGAGAGATAACCTTCTCCAGTCCTGCTTTTTATTCAGGTGGAACTAGCAGGGTGGAACTATGTAATGAGACTGGTGTCTATTAGGATTAAACAAATATAAAACACTTGAATGAATACAATTAGTTTCCATTAGCTCCTCGAAAAACAACTATTAAAAAAAAATCAGCAGAAAGCTTCATGTACCATCTGTCTTGTCCCTAAAAAAAACCCACAGATGTATGGTTTAAAATGATTTTCAGACTCTTTTTTGGCAAAATAAAAATAATAATAATAATTTATGGTCGGATGCAGAAGACATTGTGAAAGCTGCTTTTAATTCTCACATTATTCTATAGGACCAAGTACAGCTAATGTTTATGATTGGTTGATTCTGGTAGGTATTAAGCCCAGTCAATAGTGAATAAAATTTCCATTTTGGGCCAGTTGATACTGTGTGCTTTCAATTTTCAGAGGAGGTGAAAGATCACCAAAAATGATAAATGTCCATTCAAAGAATCCTAGGAAGAATTTCTCTAATAGTTATCAGTGGTTTTAAATATATGGAAGAAGAATTTATAGAAGATTTACCTTCAGCTTCTGAAGCGTTTCTTTCCCACAATTAATATGCCTTATAGTATCTTATAGTCATCCATTTCTCTCCTTTGTACTACTGTTTCATATTATTATTATTTAATTTATGACTCATCAGATAGCATGTAAGGCTCATACCATCGCTCTATATCATACTATATGCAGAGGCAAATTTTAATATCCTTATAAAATGATTAAGATAAGAATCTTTCTTGGATTTGAGATCTGCCAGCAAAATTATTCCACAGAATATTTAAATCAGAAAAGTGGCACTGAGTTAGTTCTTGAACAATTGTCTTAAACAGAAGATACTTCCTGTTGAGTAAATATGCATAAGGTTGTGATGTTATGTCATCTTCAGGAGAAGTTAAGAACAGTTTTCAACGTGGATTGGCTGATTTAATTTCCACACAGACAAATATTTTCTGTGTTCAACATTCATTCATTGTGTTAAGTGAATAAATATGAACTTCCCATCATACCTTGTACACAAGACAACATAACTATTCCAGTTCTCCTCATATGCTTTATTACAGAGAGATTGGGATCAGTGGTGGGGTTCAGCCAGTTTCACCAGTTCAGCAGAACCAGTAGCTAATTTTTTGTTGCCCAGGCTCAGAATGGACTTCCGGAAGCAGCATCCACACAGAGAACCGGTTGTTCACATATTTGAATCCCACCACTGATTGGGATGGATGGAGCTGTAATCCAAAACTTCTGCAAAGTTATGCAGAGTGTTAGGATGTTAAGCAGTCACTCGGCTCTTTTTTTTCTCTCTAATGCTTTTTCCCATCCATAAACAATCAACAAGAGAAGCAAAGTGGAAGGACTTGGGGTGACATGGTAGCTCTATTCCAATATTTGAGGGGCTGACAAAAAGAAGAGAGGACCAACCAATTTTCCAAAGCACCAGAAGGCAAGATAAGAAACAATAGATGGAAACTAATCAAGGTGAGAAGCAACCTAGAACAAAGGAGAAATTTCCTAATCATGAGAACAATTAATCAGTGGAACGGCTTGCCTTCAGAAGTCATGGGTGCTCCATCATTGGAAACTTTTAAGAAGAGTCTGGACAGCCACTTGTCTGAAATGGTATAGGGCAGTGATGGCAAAACTTTTAGAGACCAAGTGCCCAAACTGCAACCCAAAACCCACTTATTTATCGCCAGGTGCCAGGTGGGCGTGGCCCACTGGGTGGGCATGGCTGTGGTGGTCATGGCAGATTGGGTGGGAGTGGCCAAGGTGGGTGTGATCACCTCGATGTTGCTCGGGGGGAGGGATGCCTGTGGGGGCCGGGCAGGGTTGGGGGAGATCCAGAGGGACTCTGGCAGGTGGGGCAGTGGGCAGGAGGCTGATCCTGCAGGGTGAGGCAAGGCAAGGCAAGGCAGGGCGGGGATGCCATTGTCACAGGGCAAGGCGAGGCAGAGGCCAGGGTGGCTGCTGCCTGACACCATTGGCCCCCGCACATAGAGGCCAGCAAGCGCATGGGTGCTGGGATGCATCCGGCCATGTGGGACTTCAGCGAGTTAGCAGGTGGCTGGTTGAAGAGGGACGGCTGCCATCTCCAGGGCGTGGTGCGCGTGCCCACAGAGAGAGCTCTGAGTGCCGCCTCTGGCATGCGTGCCATAGGTTCTCCACCACTGGATTAGAAGACCTACAAGGTCACTTTCCAACTCTTTTATTTTATTATCCCAGTCATTGTGATATTATTGGGGAAAAGATGCATTCTCTGTTAATAGTATCAATTTTGTCAGAGTGATGTCATGATGGGTATGATATAGCTTCTGATAGATATACTTGTTCTCTTCGTTTAGTCATAACTGAAGTATCCTGCATTGGGTGCTTGGGTAAACATTTCAGACTGTATTAAGAATCACTGAAGATTTCACATCCCATCGAATTTAGTGCTCTTCTCTGTAGAAGAGGAATTTACTTTAAGGAAAAATACCCATGTTGCTGGGAGGTGCTTCAAATGTCTTGCTCACGATTGAAAAAAATCTGAGAAATGTCCTCTATTGATTTTAAACAGGGAGCAGTTTTATTTTCTTACACTCTATTTCTGCCTCAACTCAGATTATCCTTGCCCTGCTTTGGAAGGAACCGGATCATATTGCCTAGTTCAGATCAAACACAGTTCCCACTGTGGGAAGTTAACCCAGAGAAGGAAATATTAAAAAGGCAGGAAAAAATATTGTTCACCAAAAGGATTTTTAAAAGCATTTTTTGAAAAGCAGAAACCAAACCTGGCCTCATCTCTTTGCCCAGGGCAGTAGCTGGTCTTATACATATGCAGATGTGGAACCATCGGGAAGTTTGGAGCCAGGGATCTCAAGACAAAAGAAGCTCTTAAGAGTCATTAGCCCCATCACCTGGGAAGCAGGATATGATAATGGGATTAAACCACAGATATCAAGGCCTAGAAAAACACTCAGAAATATCCTCAAAGTTCATGCCACAGGAACAGGAAACTACTCCAAGCAGGGCTGGGAGGGGGTATAAAAGCCCTTCTACCCATGTGCTCTTTCTCTTTCTTCTCCTCTGCTGCTTCTTGCAAGGACCATCTGTCTTCTGCAATAAACTGTAACCTTCTTCCCAAAACAGTTGCCATGTTTGCTTATTTATTCCCGGCTTGGATGAACCAGGATGAAGACTTACTTCTAACACCACTGACCTCCAAGCAGGTCAATGCAAACAGAACAGAGGTGCCATGGTGTCTCCCAGGAGTTTATTACAGATTTGTTTAAAAAAGAGACGGCTCTAGTTGTATGCATAGCGATTCAAACCTAACCTTTTAAAAAACGAGCGGCTAAATCTCTGGCTGGGAGGATGAACATGTCTATTTAGTTTTCTCCCACCTTCAGAAGTTTTAAAGGCTGTTTGGGAAATGACTCAAGACTTTCACAAGTGAACTGAATCTAAGCCTGCATCAGTACATCTGCAAATGTCAAATCTTTCAGTCCCTGCTCTCAAGGAGGTGTTAAAGCAAAATTTGTGCTTTAAGGTAAACATCCCCAAAGTGCTTTTTCTGAGGCAACTGGACTTTCTTGTTTTTTCTTTGAAGATGTTTTGCTTCTCATCCAATAAGCTTCTTCAGCTCTGACTGGATGGTGGGGAATGGAAGGATTTATACTCCTTGTTGACAGCTGGTCATTTGCATTCTTTTAGAGAGTAGTTGATGATCCTGGAGGCTTATTGGTGTCCTCAGGGTCACCTGAGTGGTGAAAATGGGTGTGGAGCCTTCTTAGAACTGTTGAAAGGACTGTGTTGTAGACTGAAGATAGATGATGTCGTATCCCTCCCCCTTTGTTGAGAGAGGGCTGTTCAATTTTACATAGATGGCCTCTTTGGCCCTTCTTTCAAACCAGCAGTCCTCTCTGTCCAAAATGCAGACTTTGCTGTCTTCGAAAGAATGGCCATAGAAGGTAAACACCTCCTGACTTAAAAACTTAGATGAGTAATTATGTCCTCAACTGCAATTTTCTTGCAGTGTTACCAAAGTAGTCTGCTGAATGTTTCTTTCTGAATGCATTTTCAGGTTCCCAGCTAGCCATCAACCTGTTGAACCTGTGAAATTCAAAGATGGAGAGGGCATTAAGTGAGATTCCCTCAAGTGTCTTCTTCTCCTTCTTTACTTATAACAATTGGAGAAATGTCTTAGGGCAGTGGTGGAGAAAAATGGAGACAGAATGCCACCACAGTTATACAGTATGACCATGCTTGGGAATATGTCCAAATAGAAATCTAATAACAGAGATGGAAGAGACCTTGGAGGTCTTCTAGTCCAATTCCCTGCTCAGGCAGGAAACCCTATACCATTTCAGACAAATCATTGTCCAATCTCTTCATAAAAATGTCCAGTGTTGGAGCATTCATAACTTATGGAGGGAAGTTATTTCACTGATTAAGTCTTCTGTCAGGAAATTTCTCCTAAGTTACTGTATAGGTTGCTTTTCTCCTTGATTAGTTTCCATCCATTCCTTTGTGTCCTGCCTTCAGATGCTTTGGAGAATAGCTTGATTCCCTCTTCTTAGTGGCAACCTCTGAGATATCAGGAGACTGCTATCATGTCCCCCCTCGTCCTTCTTTTCTTTAAACTAGACATACCCAATTCCAGCAACCATTCTTTATATGTTTTAGCCTCCGGTCCCCTGATCATCTTTGTTCATTCATCCACTTTCATTCTTCCTGCAGCTCTCATATCCAGCAGACCTATCTGAGGTTAGATGGCCCCTTCTGGAGAAAAGCAAGGTGAAGATTTAGGCTGCTGAGATTGGTCTTCAAAGCTTTTTGTACATAATGTTTCTCACATTTGCTACAAGTTAAATATCACTAGGGAAGGTCTAATTAATCAACTTGGGCAATGCCTTGTGAAAACTAGGGGTAAGAAATCAGGAGTCTGGGCAGAGTTCCAAGTACTACAAGTTTAGTTCATGCTACCTATACAAAAGAATCTGATCTATCTAAGGGTCAAAACAAATTGGCACTAAATAAGAGTCAACAGACTTCAAAGGGGTTGAACTAAGGTCTCTTATTAGGGCATAGAGATTCCAAACTGATTATGTATTTGACCCCACCCTCAGGATCAGTTGGTGAAGCTACTATAGGATTCTATTGAATTGTGGAGCTTTTTGAGGAAATAGACAACCTTCATAATATGCCTTTTCCATCTGTAAGTTAGATTCACGGCCAAGGACTGACTCTGCTAAACTTTAGAATCAGCCATAGTCATCCAAGTGCTGCATTAAAAATTCTGCTATTAGAATCCCAGTCTTATTGATCCACCAGCATTTCCTGAGAATCACAAATAAAAGAGATATTTGCTGTGATCATTCCTGCCTCAGATGAGAAGAGCACATCTTCTCCTTCTGTCCTCGCCACTTTTTACAGAGGCACGATTGAAAGCATTTTAACAAACTACATCACTGTCTGTTTTGGTGGCAGCAGTGCCTCAGATAGAAAGTCCATAAAGAGAGTGGTAAGGACAGCTGAGAAGATCATAGGAAGCTCACTCCCTGGTATTCAGGATGCTGCTTATAAGTGCTTATATGTGCTTAGAGCTCAAAGCATTGTTAGAGACCCCACACACCCACTTTATGGTCTGTTTCTGTTGCTCCCCTTTGGGAGGAGGTTTTGAAGTATTTCTAGCAGGACTACCTGATTCTGTAACAGCTTTGTTCCCTATGCCATATGTCTGATAAACTTGCAAGATTTGGGTTTTTTTGCCATGCACAAGTATACATAACCCGAACTAGACTGTTGTTTCTCTATGTCATAGAATATATCTGTATTTATTTATTTTTGTCATATTTATGTAGTCATATATTGGAGGTGGTGACCCTTTGGCAGCTGAATGCAACAAAATTTCATTTTAATGTATGCTGATTATTATTCTATTCTATTCTATTCTATTTTATTCTATTTTATTCTACTCTACTCTATTCTACTCTACTCTACTCTACTCTACTCTACTCTACTCTACTCTACTCTACTCTACTCTACTCTACTCTATTCTATTCTATTCTATTCTAGAGTTGGAAAATGGAATGGCTGATGGATAAAGTTTTCTTGTTAAGAGTTTGTTTCCCATTTTTTTGTTTTTAAAGCTGATAATTATTGGGATATTTTTTCTTAAGCCAAATGAATGGCTTCTAAGAAATGCCAAATACCCACACCCTCAAGGAGATGGAACAGAGAAGCTAATTAAAGCAATTAATTGCTACCCTACTGTGTTTTCAAAGACAGTAATTTTAAATGTGTGAGATTTTTTTTAACAAGAGAGAAAAACAAATAAATACTGAAGAAGATAACCTCAGCTCTTGTGTTCTTCAGATTAATCTATCTGTTGTCCAAATGGAATGTCTTAACCTTTTGTGTTATTTTCTTCTTTTTCCCTCCTCCTTCTAAAGTTTTTAGTTGTTGTTTTTTAAATTTCATATTAAGCCCTCATTGCAAAATCAAATTGAATTAGAAATATTAATTGAACTACCAGGTTAGAGTAAATGACTTGGAATTTCTACAATGTTAATAAGGCGGCCCATTATATACTTCATTAAACAAGCTTGTGTGCTTGTGTGTATTCATGCTGATACAGGAATCAGACCTGGCTTTGTGATCAAAGGTCATGAGGATGATTGTAAAGATTTAAATTCCCAGATTCCTTTAGAAGCATCAACCAAGGACGCAATGTTGGATTGCAGTTTTAATGCAGTGGCTGCATTAAAATTTTGCCTGGCCTTCTGAGGGATGGATTCTAAAAACTAGCAAGTAGAACCAGGATAGAAACCAGATATACATGCATATCTAAATTATATATTATTTTCATTTAAATTTGTTTACAAACAATTATGGTCAATATAAATATTTTCTAGTCACATAATGAATAGTTTTCCTCTTTTGTCCCATTAAAAATAATGATTTGCTAATATTTCAGATGTTTCTAGGACACACACAAGTCTTCCAAGAATTACACACCTACCACAGGGTCTTATGATTTGGCCTTTAAGTGGTAACATTCCACTCAGAAGATGTTGAATTCTTCAGTAGCTTCTAACCAATTGAACAATGAACCATGACAAGAGAGGATTGTTTGGATTTAAAGAAGAAAACTTGTTTTGCAAGGCTTGAGGGCATGAGCATACCATCTGTCTGCAATTCCTTCAACCGCACACTTCCTGTCCCTAGATAATGCAGTAATTCTTTTGACCTCAGAATGGCTATATGGTAGAAAAAGAAAAATAGATAGCTACTCAAATACATAAGATTTTTTTCATTTTTTGTAATGTGCTCAAAGTTAACAACATTATACAAAATGACAGCTTTGTATTAGGATGAGGATGGGAAAAGAGGAGGAGGAGGAGGAGGAGGAGGAGGAGGAGGAGAAGGAGAAGGAGAAGGAGAAGAAGAAGAAGAAGAAGAAGAAGAAGAAGAAGAAGAAGAAGAAGAAGAAGAAGAAGAAGAAGAAGAAGAAGAAGAAGAAGGAGAAGAAGAAGAAGAAGGAGGAGAAGAAGAAGAAGAAGAAGAAGAAGAAGAAG
>NW_015387644.1:66852-70971 GCF_001527695.2 Protobothrops mucrosquamatus
GGAGGAGGAGGAGGAGGAGGAGGAGGAGAAGAAGAAGAAGAAGAAGAAGAAGAAGAAGAAGAAGAAGAAGAAGAAGAAGAAGAAGAAGAAGAAGAAGAAGAAGAAGAAGAAGAAGAAGAAGAAGAAGAAGAAGAAGAAGAAGAAGAAGAAGAAGAAGAAGAAGAAGAAGAAGAAGAAGAAGAAGAAGAAGAAGAAGAAACAACAACTTCTTCCATTTTCTGTTTTGGAAAAAGAATTGCAAATCTGTCAGTTTTCCACACAATGTTTTTCCAACAATGGAACTGCATGTCACCTTTATTAATGCTGTAAAACTAGAAACTTTTAGATAAAACATGGAATTTGCATGTGTGCTATGTAGGTTTTTTTTAAAGTGTCTAGAAAAGGGGGCTCAATATAAATCATCACTTAATATACAATATGTGGTTTTTACGGGAATGGGTTTTAATCTTATTCTTTCAATATCTTTGTTTGAAAAAAAAGGTAGTTTGTTGTTAGAGAAAGTAAAACCAGAATCTCAAAAGGTCAAAAGGTTAATTCCATTTATTGTAATAGATATTCAAAAAGTGTCTCATCTGTGCAGCTGGCAGGACTTTTATCTTACAAGAAAGGACTGAATGAAAAGAAAAGAGGTTTTTTGTTGTGAAGAGACAAACTTTTGCAAAAATCCTCCTGGAACAGTTGAATAAAACAGAGAGGAAAGTTTTCCACATATTCTTCCTGACTTTTTCATTAGTTCCTAGTTAAGGAGGGGAAAAAATGTCATCTATAAGAAGGTCTCTCTCTCTCTCCCTCCCCCACCCTGTGTGTGTGTGTGTGCGTGTCTGTGTGTGTGTGTGTATGTGTTTTCCTTAAAATGGCACATTATATACCAAAAATGGGGCAATTATAACCATTGCTTCAACAATCTGTTCTCTAGAATACTGTGTATATTGCATTATTTCAATTCAGTTTGATGAAGAAGAAATTCAATTCCACTCTACCTCCTTCTCTTCTTCTGTCTCCTCCTTCTATCCATAAAGAAGAATATTTTTGCTGATATTCTCAGTGTTTTGAGTTTTTGCACTTATCTTGTAACAAAGTAATCAGATAGAAAGCTTCTACAGATACTTTGAAGATATATATAGATGGATGGACGGACGGACGGACGGACGGACGGACAGACAGACAGACAGACAGACAGATAGATAGATAGGAGAGAAAGAAGAGGGGAGGGGAGGGGAGGGGAGGGGAGGGGAGGAGAGGAGAGGAGAGGAGAGGAGAAAGAAGATAGATTCTGTTTCTCTGTCTATATTGAATATAAATAGCTACTTATGGTTACTAAATTTTTGCCTTTTTAATCCATCAGAAAAGCCACCAAATTGAAAGAATACTGTCCACCTTAGATTTTCCAAGGTGGACAGTATTCTTACTATGAATTTAAACAATACATAATCTTGGAAGCAAGAAAGAAAAAGAAAAAGCAGGGGAAGTATAGTCTGTAGTCTTCTTGTTTTAGATATTTTCAAAAAGATTGTAGGTCTCATTTCCCATGCAAAATAAAACCTTTTACTTCAGCTATTATATTATAATCCTCCAAATATCCAAGACTCCATATTACAAATATGTCATTATCTTTTCCCTTGCTGGAGTGGTGGGGGGGGGAGGATGTTAGCCTGATTCAGGCTTAAAAAGAAGAAATTCATTTCACTCCAATAGAAAGAACTAGCAGATGTTGTGTCTATTATTGTAATATCTATTCAGCCAGCCATTGGTAACCCATGCCCTTAAAATATTGCTCACCCGTGATGAGAAGGATACATTCTGTCTGAAATGTGATACAGCCAATTGAAATTTTAGATGGTTGCCCCTGTGATTGTATAGGGCAGATGGGGATGAACTAACCACCAGATTGAAAGAACACAAGTGAGCATTCAGATGAGGACACCCAAACTCCTTGGCAGTCTCACATTGCAATGAACAAGGACATGCATTCAATTTTGCAACTACTAAGATTGTTGGACGAGCAGGGATAAAAATAGCCAGGGAAGTGATTGAAGCCTGGGAAATGGGCCCCTCATGAGTCAATAGGAATGCTGATTTACCACCAGCTTGTCAAGAACTTAGAAGGCGAGGGCTTGGCAGCACAAGGAAACAACAGCCAACGACTTAAAAGCCAAACATCAACACCCCAATCAACAACTCAAAAGCCATACACAACCAGGCACCATAAAAATACTATCACAGAACAGCCTAAAATACACACTCTGCTAGAAGAAGTTGCCTGAGGATGGGGTCCAGCATGAGTCCAAAAGTTTGGAAGAGTACATTTCTGGTCCTGTGACTTGTCCAGACTGGATTGCGGCATTATGCTGGGACACGTATATTCACCTTCATTCATGAACATAGTTTTAAGATCTGGACAGATTTGAACACTGGGCGCTATCTAACAAAAAGAAATTCAATGGTGAAAAAAGTAAGGTTCTACATTTAGGCAAGGAAAACCAAATGTACAGGTATAGTATAGGGGGTACCTTGCTCAATAGTAATAACTGTGAGAGGGACTTTGGAGTCCTAGTGCAGGGCTTTTCAACCTTTTCACCCATTGTACCACTTTTAGGATATGGCAACATCCGAGTACCACCACTCGCCTAGCAAGGTGTCAAAAACTTGATGACCAAAAAAAAAAAAAAAAAAAGGAAAAAAGTGACAAAGTACAGGTTCGCTTAGTGACTGTTCACAGTTACAATGGCACTGAAAAAAGTGCCCCCCAAGCCACAGCTGAGCAAGACGCCTGCCTGCCCACCCGGCAGCACTCTTCCTCCTGTCCGAGGTTTTCATTGTTGTGAGCATTTCTGTTGAGGATTGGCAGTGGGGGTGGGGTGGGGGGTGTTTGGTTTTTATTCCCCCCATCTGCTGGGTGGTTGCAGCAGGTTTTGGTCACTTCACATGACCCTGGGACACTGTGACCATCATAAATATGAATCAGTTGCCAAGCATCTGAATGTAAATCACAAGACCCTGGAGAGGCTGCAACATTCCAGCTGATCAGTGCTTCTTCTGGGCTCAGCAGAAGCACCAGGATCAGCGTTGCTTTCCAGCTGATTGGTGCTTCTTCAGGGCTCAGCAGAAGCACCAGGATCAGTGCAGAGCTCCAACTGGAGCCTGGCGCTGATCCTGGCGCTTCTGTTGAGCTCTGACAGCCCTGCAGCTCCAGCCATCTCTCACTCAGGCTTGTGCGGTGCTGCCACTGGTTCAGCTCATTCCCCTCCCCGCTACCACTTTTCTAGGATGGTCGCGTACCACCTGCCAGGTGCCAATGTACCACAGGTGGTACCTGTACCAGTGGTTGAAAAGTCCTGTCCTAGTGGACAATCACTTAGATATGAGACTCTAGAAAGAGTACAGAGAAGAGCAACAAAGATGATCAGGGGACTGGAGGCTAAAACATATAAGGAACGGTTGCTGGAATTGGGTATGTCTAGTTTAATGAAGAGAAGGATGAGGGGGGACATGATAGCAGCAGGGCTTTTTTTCTCAGTGAAAAGGTGGCGGAACTCAAACCTGGCCACGCCCCCATCAAACCCTAGGACCGCCCCTTTAGAAAAAAGATGCAAGTAAAATGTGGGAGGGGCTACTTCCGGTTTGGGAGGGGCTATTTCCGGTGCGGCCGGCCCGGAAAAAGGTGCCGGAACGCCGTTCCGCCGCGTTCCGGCAGAAAAAAAGCCCTGGATAGCAGTGTTCCAATATCTCAGGGGCTGCCACAAAGAAGAGGGAGTCAAGCTATTTTCCAAAGCGCCTGAAGGCAGGACAAGAAGCAACGGATGGAAACTAACCAAAGAGAGAAGCAACCTAGAACTAAGGAGAAACTTCTTGACAGTTAGAACAGTTAACCAATGGAACAACCTGCCTCCAGAAGCGGTGAATGCGCCAACACTGGAAGTTTTTAAGAAGAGACCAGACAGCCATTTGTCTGAAATGGTATAGAGTTACCTGCCTGAGCAGGGGGTTGGACTAGATGACCTCCAAGGTCCTTTCCAACTTTATTATTATTATTATTATTATTATTATTATTATTATTATTATTATTATTATTATTATTATTATTATTATTATTATTATTATTATTATTATTATTATTAT
>NW_015387644.1:70992-89802 GCF_001527695.2 Protobothrops mucrosquamatus
ATTATTATTATTATTATTATTATTATTATTATTATTATTATTATTATTATTATTATTATTATTATTAAGTGAGTGAAACTCTGAAAAGTATCTGGAAAATGAGAGAGGTTAATTAGTATCAGAATTAACTAAAGAGAATCACAGAGGTATCCCTTTCCATCTTCTTGATTAATTGCCTTTCGGTGGCTTTATTTTATTATAACCATAACCACCGGGTGATGATCTGAGGCACATTAAATCACTAATGTGGGCATGACTTTTCTCCTCTTTCTCAGGTTTTCCAGACTTTAGAGACATCTTCCCTTGCCCTGATAACTCCAAAAGAATGGATCTAGGCAGCTTTCCAGGGCTGGCATACTTTCCATGGAAATACCTATCTAGAATATTGAGTACATAAAAGCTACTTGGGTTGATGCTGATCAGGTCTTGCAGGGGCAAATCACACAATGTTGCTATGTACAGAAATGGAGATTAGTAAACCGTCCAAATAAATAGAAGGGACATTGCACTGACAAAATTACAGGGTTTTCCTGATGTGAATGTCACATTGGTATCTCTTTTGCCCTTTCAGTCATGCCACGTGTGTTACTGATTTTGATGTAAAAGGTGAATCTCCACTATGGAACTACTATGTCAGTGATGGCGAACCTTTTAGAGACCGAGTGCCCAAAAACTGGCCCTGCCCCCGCTCCACTCCCTGCCCCGCCCCCACTCCACCCCCCATCCCCCGCGCCACCTGCCCGCAAGGCCACTCACCGCCTCCAGGGCCCGCCGCAGATCACCCAGGCAGACCAGCAGCGCTATGGTGGTCAGGCCCTCTGCCCATGCCCTGCAGCATCAACTGTGCGTGATGGGGCATGAGGGCAGAGTCTTGTCTACACTGCCCTCATGCCCCATGTCTACACTGCCCTCATGCCCCATGTCTACACTGCCTGGCTGCCATGTCTTTGGCTGCGCTGCTCCGCATGGGCCATGCTCAGGGGTGACTCTCCTTCAGGGGGGCTGCTGGAGAGAAGGGGGTCACGGGGGGAGGTGAGGCTGGGGCAACGTGTGCCCACAGAGAGGGCTCCGAGTGCCGCCTCTGGCACCCGTTCCATAGGTTCGCCACCACTGTGCTATGTAGATGACTACTGCTCTTCAAGAGCAATACTGTGTCCCTTAAAGCAGCTCATTAACCCCAGAAGCAACTTCAAAGTGGGTACATTTAAATTAAAATATGACTAGGATACAGAGAAATCCATTCATCAGTGAGTACATTAAGGGGGGGAACATCCTATTCTCTTTAATTTTCTTTCTAACTGAGTTTTGTTTTAATGGGGAGATGCTAATTGCCATTTGGTATCACAAAAAATGTCCATCTGTTCTTGTTCTGCAAAATTTGGGAAATGACCATTTTCATTCACAAGGTCAAATAATTCCATCATATTTAGTAAGAAGCCTTTTGCTTTTCATTTAAACATCAGAAATAAATTTCCATACTGAAAGCTCAGAAGCCTGTGAAACATAAGACAGAGGGAAATGTACACATGGGTATTACTGTCTACTCTGAAAAGGCATTCCTTAAACAGGTAGGGCACCCTTTGCTACAATAACAATCACAGACGCTTTGAAGATATAATTGACAAGCAACATTGTACTCATGGGGGTAACAAAACAAAAACAAAGCACTAACCTAAATGCATTCTCTTAGGACAAGTCAAACAAATTATGCAAATAGGAACAGAATAACTTTTGGTATAAGGGAGACAATAACTTACCTGTTCAGTATGAAAATATTCTTTAAATCAAATAAGAAATTTCCATGGGCAAACCCATGAAGATTATGGACTTCTCTGGAAGGGTAGTAGGCCACATGGCCATGATCACAAGAAGTCAGATGAAGAACAGGGTCATTTTGAAATCTGATCAATGAAGTTGATTGATAAGATATTTCGGTGGCAGAAGAAGAAGAAGAAGAAGAAGAAGAAGAAGAAGAAGAAGAAGAAGAAGAAGAAGAAGAAGAAGAAGAAGAAGAAGAAGAACAACAACAACAACAACAACAACAACAACAACAACAAGAAGAACAAGAAGAACAAGAAGAAGAACAAGAAGAACAAGAAGAACAAGAAGAACAAGAACAAGAAGGGGAGGAGGAGGAGGAACTACTTTTCTATGCCTGTCTGGTGCCACCATTTTTTTTTTACTTTAAATACATTCTTCTACACTTAGAACTCTGCTTACTTCTTGGTCATGTTCTTTGGTCAAGGACAATTGTAACTCATATTTAGGAATGATATCTGGGAAAATATGTGACACTATGCATGTTAGCCCAAGGATTGAAACCTTTCCCACAGCTTCAACACATTCTGCTAAAGGTTTGCATATGAGGAACATGTGTAGGGTTTTGATGCTCCTCAGTTCTCCTATCTTGAATGGCTTGTTTTTGGTAGGGCTGACTCTCTTTCATTCCTGCAGCTGTTGCTTTCCTTATTATCTAGAACACGGGTGTCAAACTCATTCCGTCACGTGACCTGTCATGATGTATCACAACTTCTTTTGCATTGCTGGAGCTGGGGTGGGTGCGGCCTCTATATGATGCAACTGGGTCGCGGGCCGGCAGTTGACACCCCTGATTCTAGAGGATGATTCTTGTATCCTTATCTGAAATAGGACACAATGAAAAGATGTACAAAAACAACCTCGTTTTTGCATTCAAGCATCAGAATCCCTAATTCACATTGACCAGACCACCTTGACTGATGCTAAGATCAGCTTGAATGAGGGTGAATGTAGTATGTTTAAGAAGACCAGGAAGAGATGCAACTGATAGGTTTAAGGCACATATTACTAGAGAGATTTTGTTCATCAAAATTGACTGAGTTCCACTAGGAACCCAGAGATGGATTCTGTCATCAGATCCGGAGGAAAGAAAGTCTATCCTAGGGTATCTGGCAGATAAAATACATCAATGAGAGTTATGAAGTCTAACAAGATATGTGATATTGAAACTTTCATTGCTTTATGGAATCCAGCTGAGAGCCTCCCATTAATGGCATTAGGATAGTTCTGACCTTGTCTTCAGATAGTGACATGGATTTTTTTGTCTCTTTTGTTCACCTCTACCTCCAACTGCTACAAATGTTTTGCTGCTGTGTCCTCATATCTTTCCTATAGCTAGCTTTTTTTAAAAAAAGAGCCATTTAAAAACCCTGTACACTAAACCCAAACCCAACACTATATATATATATATATATATATATATATATATATATATATAATCATTTGTGCATCTGGTGTTGAGCAATTACTTCTGTCTGTAGTCTATCCCTTTTTTTAACCCATTTCAAGTGTGAAGGAGATAAAGGCAAATATAATAGGCTGTTGGGAGATATCCAGTCTCTGTCTGAGAAGAGAAAAGTTACTGATGATAGGGAAAAGGAGGAGGCATACAAAACCTCAAGAATACAGAAATTTCAGGATATCTGAGGTCCAACAAGTTTTGCAAAGTATTTGACCATGGCTGGATAAAAAACATCAAGTAATTAACTGATTTGCCAACAGTGAAAAATAATACCATATAATAAGAATTAGCTAGATCAGGGCTTTTCAACCTTTTCACCCATTGTACCACTTTTAGGATATGGCAACATCCGAGTACCACCAGTCGCCTAGCAAGGTGTCAAAAACATGATGACCCCCCCCCCAAAAAAAGGGAAAAAAGTGATGAAGTACAGGTAGTCCTCGACTTACAACAGTTCGCTTAGTGACTGTTCGAAGTTACAATGGCACTGAAAAAAGTGCCCCCCAAATCACAGCCGAGCAAGACACCTGCCTGCCCGCCCGGCGGCAGTGCTCTTCCTCCTGTCCGAGGTTTTCATTGTTCTGAGCATTTCTGTTGAGGATTGGCAGTGGGGGTGGGGGGGTGTTTGGTTTTTATTCCCCCCATCTGCTGGGTGGTTGCAGCAGGTTCTGGTCACTTCACATGACCCTGGGACACTGTGACCGTCATAAATATGAATCAGTTGCCAAGCATCTGAATGTAAATCACAAGACCCTGGAGATGCTGCAACATTCCAGCTGATCGGTGCTTCTTCTGGGCTCAGCAGAAGCGCCAGGATCAGTGACGAGCTCCAGCTGGAGCCTGGCGCTGATCCTGGCACTTCCACTGAGCCCTGACAGCCCTGCAGCTCCAGCCATCTCTCGCTCAGGTTTGTGCAGTGCTGCCACCGGTTCAGCTCATTCCCCTCACCCACTACCCTTTTTCTAGGATGGTCGTGTACTACTTGCCAGGTGCCAATGTACCACAGGTGGTACCCGTACCACTGGTTGAAAAGCCCTGAGCTAGATGATCATTGCATGAAACAAGAACATGATGTCATTAAACTTTCAGCATGACATTATCTCAAGTTTGCCTCTACATTACCTTTATTTGTTTCTTTATATGTTTCTCTCTGGGCCACTAAATATCTGTGTTGGGCTTATGCACTAACAATGGTAGTAATTTTTTTTTTTACCAATGTTAGCAATTTGCCTTACCTCTGGCTTGATGAAGTATCTGTTGGCAGATTGACCTTACAAACAGAAACTTCTGCACATAATTAGAAATGCTGTGCTGTTTTTCCTTCAAGTGGTCTTATGAAAGGGTACAAATACCAATGCTGTTTTCCTTCAAAGATTAGTGAAATTCTGCTGTAAATGTTTCAGATTTTGACTGATGAACTATCTGCAACTAATGTGCATTTGACATTTTCCTAAACTTAGAGCCAGGCCTGTGTGTGAACCATTCAGAGTTGTTTAAGATGGGCAGCCATATAAATATTTTAAATAAATATATAAGTAAAATCCAAAGTCCTTGGAAAAAGAGAGATGAAGAAAAGAAGTGGGATTCTCTCTCTCTCTCTCTCTCTCTCTCTCTCTCTCTCTCTCTCTCTCTCTCTCTCTCTCTCTCTCTCTCTCTCTCTCTCTCTCTCTGTCTCTCTCTGTCTGTCTCTCTGCCCCCCTCTCTCTGTCTCTCTCTCTCTGTGTCTCTCTCTCTCTTTCTGACACATGAGATATGTCATCTTCAATGAATATAACCCAACAACTTAGGAAAATATAATAACCAAATAATACTTTGGCTTAATGAAATTACAAAAAAAACCAAAACCTGATAACAACATTTCAATATAATACAGATTTAAAGAACACATTGAATGCAAAACCATTGTTATTTCAATTTTTCCTTCAAATACAGTAGCACAGAAGAGTGAAGAAAATTGCTTGTATTGCTCTGGGGATAATTTTAAAATGTGTAGAAGAGAAAATAAGAAACAGACATCTAAAAAAAAAAAGACTAGTGTGATAAAATTAGATACCTTGCCATAATTGTGTTTTCCTAACATTTCATTCTTTATAAATTAATCTGCAGTGTAGAAAGATATGGTAGTACAGAAATGGAAAAAAAAATATTAGGGTTTATGTAGTTTTGAATGTCCAGATTCTTTCTTTCTTGGTAGAATATATATTATATAATATATATTATAAATGTTGCAGCATCTAAGGTCATTTATCTTATAGCAAAGTAATCAGATAGAAAATTAGTTTGTTTATTGATAAGCACTTATTAGAGTTGCAAATACCTTCATAAGACGCGTTGAAAAAAATGCAAAGAGGAAAGATGAGTGAATTTAGCCAAAGATCATTGTGGTTCTGAATCCATATTGTTTCCTGCTGACAAACTTCACCCTTATCAGTTCTATGGCAACATCAACAATGGTTAGAAACTGATCAAAGAGAGAAGCAACCTGGAATTAAGGAGAAACTTCCCAATAGTCAGGACAATTAACCAGTGGGACAGAAGTTACCTTCAGAAATAATGGGCGCTCCATCACTAAAGGTCTTTAAGAAGAGACTAGACAGTCACTTTTCTGAGATGGTATAGGACTTAGGTTCTCCTGCTTGAGCAGGGGGCTGGATTAGAAGACCTCCAAGGTCCCTTCCAGATTCTATTCTATTCTATTCTATTCTATTCTATTCATTCTGAATTCTATTCTATTCTGTTCTATTCTATACTATATAAAGACTATTATTCTATTCTATTCTATTCTATTCTATTCTGTTCTATTCTATTCTATTCTATTCTATTCTATATAAAGACTATTATCCTATCCTATCCTATCCTATCCTATCCTATCCTATCCTATCCTATCCTATTCTATTCTATTCTATTCTATTCTATTCTATTCTATATAAAGACTATTATTCTATTCTATTCTATTCTATTCTATTCTATTCTATTCTATTCTATTCTATTCTATTCTATTCTGAATTCTATTCTATTCTGTTCTATTCTATACTATATAAAGACTATTATTCTATTCTATTCTATTCTATTCTATTCTGTTCTATTCTATTCTATTCTATATAAAGACTATTATCCTATCCTATCCTATCCTATCCTATCCTATCCTATCCTATCCTATCCTATTCTATTCTATTCTATTCTATTCTATTCTATTCTATTCTATTCTATATAAAGACTATTATTCTATTCTATTCTATTCTATTCTATTCTATTCTATTCTATTCTATTCTATTCTATTCTATTCTATTCTATATAAAGACTATTATCCTATCCTATCCTATCCTATCCTATCCTATCCTATTCTATTCTATTCTATTCTATTCTATTCTATTCTATTCTATATAAAGACTATTATTCTGTTCTGTTCTAGCTGGCTCCCTCCAGGGGATATGAGTTTTTAAAAATAGTATAAAAGTGAAAATAAAAGGATAAATTGTCCCCTCTGTACATATTTTCAAATCTAAGTGTGGGATAGCTTTCGACCGTAAAGGTAGTCCTTGACCATTCATTTAGTGACTGTTTGAAATTACAACAGCACTGGAAAAAGGAAATATAGGCATATATTTATGAGAGTTACAGCATTCGGGGGTGGGTGTCACATGATCAGCATCTGCAACCTTCCCAGCCAGTCAAGTCAATGGGAGAATTTGGATTTGATTAATGGCTGTGTATTTATTTAAATGCAGTGATTTGCTTAAGAGCCATGGCAAAAAAAAGTTATAAAAACAGGAAGGACCTGTTTGCTTAACAATAGCCATTCTTGTCCCAACTGTGCTTGTAAGTCAAGAACTATCTGTAGTTGTTGGAAGTTGGTGGCAGAATTTCAAGGTCAGGGTTCTAGGTCTCTCCATCACTTCAGGACAGCTTTGCAAGTTGTTTGGCTTCCTGCTGTACAGTAGCCATCATATTTGCTGGCAGACCTAGACTGATACGTGTCAGCACATTTTCAGAAATTCATTTCTGGTGACCGGAAGCAACAACTGGACTTCTTTGTTTTTCCTTGAAGACATTTCGCTTCTCATCCAAGAAGTTCTGAGAAGTTCTGAGAAACAAAGGAAAAACAAAGAAAGCCCAGTTGCCTCCTGAAGAAACACCTTTGGGACAACCGTGACCTGGATGACTGAGAAGCTTCACAGATATTGAAGAAAGTGGAAAACTATGTAACTTGTGTTTTTCAAGATGAAAGAAGCAAAACGTAATCTCTATTGCATGTGTTTCCTTTTTTCCTACCCAGAGGACAATTTGGCCAACACTTTTGAGTAGGCTGACTTATCTTCATCGGACCTTTGTTTTTTATAGCTATTGGATTTATTTCCTTGTTCTTCATTTACAATGTAAGACTTAGATCCAAGTTTGGGTCAATATTTGGAAAGTCGAGAGTCTCTTACAAAAGGCCCAACATTGTGGGTGTTTCAAAGCAAACGATGGAGCTGAAAGGAGAGCTCTCACTGAAAAGTCTAAATACAGTTCAGAAATTTTGAAGAACCTCAACAAATAAAAATGTTCATTTGAACTTAAACATTATCTTTTCATTCTCTCTTTCTCATGAAAGACAAACAAAGCAAGTTCAAATTCATTTGCAGGTAACTATGTCAACAAATATGACTGAGGAGTGAACAAGAATGCCAAAATGAATTTGATCTCAAAAAATCAAAATGCAATATTCTTCCATAGACATAAGGAGAATTAATATTTTGGGATATGCTTTACTTTCACAGAACAATTTCTTTGCAGCTTATAGAGAAAAGGGGAGAGAAGACATGACAATACCACACTGTTGGACATGTGAGTCCAAATTTGGTATCAAAAAAGTGATGCTTAATCCAAACCATCTGGATGTTGCCTTAATTAAACATAACCTTGATGCAGCGCCTTTAATTTTCCTATCCAGTGAAATTCCATCTAAGAATAGGTACCTTGCTTTTTCCCCAATATACTTTAGAGTTATTGAATTTATTTATTTTCATATTTTTTAAAGTTTAATGTTCTGAAACTCAAACAGAAGTTTTATCTTTTTCTGCTGCTGTTTGAGTCTGTTTTGCTTTGCCTCAGGGCAGAAAGTTGGAAACTGGGAGATCTGTGAATGTTTCAGAATCTCCTTATATTCTATGCCTCAGTCTACCTTCTCCTATTTTGGCCTTTCCAATACCTTTCTTTAGTTTGGAACAGGGGTTCCCAACCGGGAGTGCGAGACGATATTCCAGAGGGTGCAAAAACTTGGGTTTTCAAAATTATAGTGTATATGCGTAATCCGTTGTCATTATTTTGAACTTTTGTAAGGGGTGCGAGAATATATCAGAAGCATTCTCAGGGTGTGCGGTATAGAAAAGGTTGTGAGCCACTGGTCTAGACCAAGTGCAACATAGATTCTTACAATAAAATCCAGTAGGCATTTTCTCCCGTTGAGGTCAAAACTCTTCCTTGATTTTGGAAACAGGAATTTGAGTAATTGATCCACTTCCCAAGTATCATAGAATTTCATTCTTAATGTGTAAGCAAAGTGGCAAGCAAGCCACTGCTATTCAGATCCAAACATGACATACCCAAGAATAAAATTGTACTTTTTTTTTAAAGTTAGACACTACTTCCCAGCTTTCTTTAGATACAATCTTGGATGCAGTTCCATAAATGCGACTTCTTTATTTGAAGGTTCTTGTTCCCATTTTGGTCAAAAAGTTAGAAGTAAAACTCTCCAAACATCATGGTGCTGGCTACATTTTCCAGGAACTGTTGGTATATATGAAGTTTCCTTTCCCTTTTCCTCCCTCCCTCCCTCTCTCCCTCCCTCCCTCCCTCCCTCCCTCCCTCCCTTCCTTCCTTCCTTCCTTCCTTCCTTCCTTCCTCCCTCCCTCCCTCCCTCCCTCCCTCCCTTCTTATTACAGGAACACGTTACATGAAGACTTTGCAATCTAGAAGCTTGCCAATTGTCTCCTTTCAAAATGTCCTGGTGGCCTGCATCTTCAGTTTTGGCTTTCCTGGACCTCTCCCATCTAAATAGTAACTATTTGATTGGAAGATCACCAGGAGATCCAAGTTTGAAGAATGAAGGTTCAAGATTTATGAACATATGTAGTCTTTTTTAAACAAACAAACAAACAAACAAAGCTTGACATTTTTTACACCTGAGAAATCATATAGACCAGGGGTCCCCAACCCCCAGTCTGTGGACCAGTACCAGGCCACAGCATGCCAGCAACTGGGCCACACAAACAAGCAAAGCCCCATCCGTGGGATGCAGGCAGCACACAAAACCATGCCCCTTCCGGTCTGCAGAAAAACCTCTCTCCATCGAACCGGTCCCTGGTGCCCAAAAGGTTGGGGACCTCTGATATAGACAGAACTGCTTTCCCATCTCTAGTTGCAAAATCAACTCAATGTGAAACTGATGATGTTATCAAACTCCATCCATAGCAAACCACTTGGATGCCCAGCAGTGATAATGGAGGCCCACCAGTGGGCTCTCTACATGATTGCATAGAGATGCTGTCTTTCTCTGCTCCGTGTGTAGAGTATTTCTTGTCTTGTCCATCACGGGAAGCGTCTGATGAAATGGCTGTAAAATTAAACCATCTTTCTATTTGGTAACTGATTTATTTCCATTTCACACTTGCTGGCTGTGAGGTACTCTGCAGGCCAATTAGACCAAGGGAAATTAAGCGTGTTGACGATGCACTCAGCATTCATGCTTTGTAGTAAATTAAATATGACCTTTGGAGTTTGCCTGCCAGTGAGTGTTTGTGGAATGAGAAAGTGGGCGAATACAGCATGCAACATGCTTCTATTTATTCACTTTTAGTGCTTTCTAGCCAGAGAGATGAAAAGGGATTTCAGGGTCTTTGCAGATATCAAGTATTTCGGATATGCTTAGATGAAACAAGGATAGGACATGTTATCTCTAAATGGTAGATAATGCATGGCCCGTATATAGATAAATCTAAAGCTAACCCAATTGCATTTCACAATGCCCTGCAACTTTAACATAAGGACCTTATATTTGCAATAGAGTGATTTACAGGATTCCATGCTATGAACCCAGACAACCTAATGTATACCCTGCTATAGCATGTAGGACCTTTTTAAAGAGGAGGCAATGAAGCATTTGTCCAGGTCCCCAAGCAGAGAACTTCCTCCTGAAGTATAATTTAATGCCTGAAATCATTCTATGAATCAGTATTTTCTTTCAAAATTAGTAGGAAAACTAATGAGTTATGTTATGTCATAATGGCAATAGTTATTTCAATATTATAGGTTTCCCCACATAGTCATACTCACTGGGCAATTGACTTTAATGGATTAATTGTCATTGATTCCGGCAGCCCTATGAACAAATGCTTCCAACTTGACTTATCTCCATTGATGATGACGATGACGATGACGATGACGATAACGATAACGATAACGATAACGATAACAATAACAATAACAATAACAATAACAATAACAATAACAATAACAATAACAATAAAGTTGGAAGGGACCTTGGAGGTCATCTAGTACAACCCCTTGCTCAGGTAGGAAACCCTATACCATTTCAGACAAATGGTTGTCCAGTCTCTTCTTAATAACTTTCAGTGTTGGAGCATTCACAGCTTCTGGAGGAAGGTTGTTCCATTGATTCATTGTTCTAACTGTCAGGGAATTTCTCCTTAGTTCTAGGTTGCTTCTCTCTTTGGTTAGTTTCCATCTGTTGCTTCTTGTCCTGCCTTCAGGCACCTTGGAAAATAGCTTGACTCCCTCTTCTTTGTGGCAGCCCCTGAGATATTGGAACACTGCTATCCTGTTACCCCTAGTCCTTCTCTTCATTAAACTAGACATACCCAATTCCAGCAACCGTTCTTTATATGTTTTAGCCTCCAGTCCCCTGATCATCTTTGTTGCTCTTCTCTGCGCTCTTTCTAGAGTCTCAGCATCTTTTTTACATCGTGGTGACCAAAACTGGATGCAGTATTCCAAGTGTGGCCTTACCAAGGCATTATAAATACAAAAGTATGAACACTTCCCGTGATCTTGATTCTATCCCTCTGATAAACTACATCACTTCCAGATACATGTCTGATTTTGCCTATCTACTTCATCTGTTGTCCTATTGTTCTGCTACCTAACTATTACCAACCATAGGGTTGTATTGTTAGAAAGATATTCTTTTGTCTCTTGTAATCTCTTGAGGAACAGAGTACTTGAGAATGGTGGGTATAGTTCCGTGGTGGCGAACCTACGGCACGGGTGCCAGAGGCGGCACTCAGAGCCCTCTCTGTGGGCATGTGCACCGTCGCCCCAGTCCTAGGCCTTCACCTGGGTTTTATAAAACCTTTTCGCTTTAGGCCTCGGCCGCCATGTGCAAAAAAAAAAAAAAGGTTCAATCAATCAGTCAATTTCAACTTCTTGCGGGGAAAAAAAAGATCTTGCAAAGTTGGAATTGATTGATTGAACTTTTTAGTCCCACCCAGTCTGCCGTTACCACTGCAGCCATGCCCACCCAATGGACCACACCCCAATTGGCCACACCCATCCAAGGGGCCACACCCACCTGGCACCCCACGATGCATAAATTGGTTTTGGGTTGCAATTTGGGCACTCGATCTCTAAAAGATACGCCATCACTGGTATAGTTTAAATAAGTGATAGATGAGAGGCAGAGCTAATACGAATGAAGTCACTTTTTTTTTCTTGTGTTCCCTTCCTTTAGGTCTTCCTTTGCCTTCTCTAATCTTCCTGCACCTTCTCTCACCTCCTGCTTCTCTTTCTTTTCCTTTGCAGAATGCAAGCTATTGAGGAAGAGATGGATGGCTGTTTTCCAGAGATCTGAATTACAGGCTTGCCAAGAGCTTTTGAAATTAGGCTAGAGTCCATGTTTAATTAGTGAGAAGGCAGATGTAACTCCAGCCTTGAAAATACCTCACCTCTGCACTTCAAGTCCTTCTATTTGACCGAAAATAATAAAGGATCAACGGATGTGCTAATACCAAAAATAAAAAAAATTCCTCGGTCTCTTTTTTGCAGCTGACGAAAATCTCTTTAGAAGTACCTTAGCTTCTGAGACAACTGCTTCAATCAGAACAATGTTTATCTTTGCATTGAGGATTTGGTGTTACATACGGAGTTCACTTTCCCGGCATATTAAGCTGCTAGCCTTTGATCAGAAAAGCTTAAGAAAAAAATTGGTCTATTCAGTGGGGAAAAACAAATTCCAGCAATATGTATCTTTAAAGTATAACATTTTCCAACACTCGGCATATTGCTGGAGATTATTTCCTTTCAGCTAAGTTGGTTCTTAATGAATGTAAGAGACAAATGCAATCATCCTCAACGTGGCCTCCTTCTTACTTCTCTTGCTCATTCTGTTAGATTTATTTTTGATGATGCTGTCTAGAAGTTTGTGCATTCAGAAAGGTACATAAAGAATGTAGGGCACTTTGTTCAAAGTCGTTTTATATAGGTGTTTACATTTTAAAAAAAAAATAAGAGAGCAGACTAGTACATAAATATTAATGAAACACACAAACATTACGAAGAGTTCAAATCTATTCTTTGGTATTTTTTTTTTTATTATTACAGAGAATACGCAGCTCAAATGTGAAAAGGACCATTTTGTTCCTGAAAAAGAATTTTCTTTTATGCCTGGACAAGAAGAGAATCTTCAGTGGGTTTTCTTTTTTTGTTTTTTTACATTTGGGAATTGTTAGATGTAAAAAAAATAAAATCATAAAGTTCCGCATTGGTAATGTTCAATTGGTTTTATATTTTATTTTGCGTTAATATTGTAATGATTCACTGTGAACTATAAATCTTTTGAAATGTAACCTGTCCAGTTTTTGCCCTCTTGGCCAGTTCTGAAGATGATGTAACATATCACATAACAGTATTCTCCATGTATAGCAATAACAATAGCACTTAGACCAGTGGTTCTCAACCTTTTTAATGCCGCGACCCCAACCGGTCGTAAGTCGAGGACTAAACCGGTCATAAGTCGAGGACTAAACCGGTCGTAAGTCGAGGACTAAACCGGTTGTAAGTCGAGGACTACCCACCCGGTCATAAGTCGAGGACTTTCCCTGCCCGGGAGTGCCGTGCATGCGTGGTTCCGCCCCCTGCGCCAGCCGAGGTGTAGCTGGCAAGCGGCAGAGACAGAGCAGGCTGACCACCAGCTGGCCAAGCCCAAGGGAGGTAAGGCACCCGCCGGAAAAGGGGGAAAAAATGGCAGACAAAAAAATGGCGGACAAAAAAAATGGTGGACAGACTTGCTTGGCGACCCCCGTGAAATGGTCGATCGACCCCAAATGGGGTCCCGACCCACAGGTTGAGAACCACTGACTTAGACTTATATACCATACTACTTCACAGAGCTTTACAGCCAGTGGTGGGATTCAAATACCTGAACAACCAGTTCTCTGCGTGGATGCAGGCCTGGGCCTCCGAGGCCTAGAATGGACTTCCGGAAGTACCATCCATGCACTTCAGGCGGGCTGTTCTAGGCCTGGGAGACCTCCTCCAGGCCTCCCAGGCCTAGAATGGAGTTTGGAAAGCAGTGTGCATTCTGCCGGTTCTCCGAACTCAACAAAATTTAGCTACTGGTTTTGCCAAACCAGTGCAACCTGGCTGAATCCCATCACTGTTTACAGCCCTATCTAAACAGCTTACAAATGTCAGCATATTGTCCCAAACAATCTGGGTTCTCATTTTACCTACTTCAGAAGGATGGAAGACTGAGTTAACCTTGAGTCAGTCAAGATCAAACTCCTGGCAATGAGCAGAATCAGCCTTACAATAGTGCATCCTAACCAATGCACCCCCACAGCACTTCTATCAGTGGAAGCCCCATTTTATTCAATGCAAAAGATTTTTAAAATGATCACCTGCTTGTTATTTACATCCAAGGCATCAGATACAAATACAGCTATTAGTGGTGAGATGGTAAGATTTAAGATTGAAGCCAAGTTACATTCTGTCTTGGAAAAATGGGACCCTTACTATGGTTGATTGGATTAGACTCTTTAACTATATCGTATATTTTTTCTCCCATTTGGGTTAAAGAATATGTGGTATGGCAAAATATTGCAGAAAGTGAAGAGAATATATAAATAGGAGGGCAATTCGGAAGTAAAGCTCCATTTGGTTATCAATGACAGACACTCTCAGATACAGAACCTTTATTATACACATTAGAAAACTACAACATTACATTACTTTTCGACATAATCACCATTCAAATTGAGGCACTTGTCATAATGTCTTACAAGGTTTGAAATTCCTTAGTAGTAGTCTAAGGGGGGATGATCAAAAACATCACAACGGAACTGCTTCAAAAGTTTTTGGGTGTATCTCACGGTGTGCAGGCGAGCATTATTGTTAACCAACACCACACCGGAAGTCAGCATGCCCTGACACTTCTTATGGATGGCTCGTCTGAGTTTTCGTAACGTTTCACAGTAGACGTCTGAATTGATGGTCGAATCAAGCTTCATGAACTTCACTAGCCGAACTCCTTTGGCATCTTCACATTTGGTGGGATTTTCTTTGGCACCACTTCCGCTGTGGTGTTGGTTCATGATAATGCTCGCCCGCACAAGAGAAGAAGTTGAAATTTGGAGGGCAGTTGTTACAGATGAATAGCAGAGAAGGGTTTTGTAATTATATACAGGGATCTCAGAGCTTATTTAAAATTTGGGGTTCTCAAAACAGACGTTACATTTGTAAACTTTCCCATTCTTAATAATAAGCTCTCAGGAGCTTCATGGAAAGTCTTAGAACAGTGGTGGCGAACCTATGGCATGGGTGCCAGAGGCGGCACTCAGAGCCCTCTTTGTGGGCACACGTGCCGTTGCCCCAGCCTTGCCTCCCCCGCAACCCCTTCCTCACCAGCAGCCCCCTGGAGGAGAGTTGCCCCCGAGTGTGGCCCACACAGAGCATTGCAGCCAAGGACATGGCAGCCAGGCAGCATAGACAAGACTCTGTCCTCACACCCCATCACGCGCAGTTGATGCTGCGGGGCGCGGGCAGAGGGCGTGGCCACCACGGCGCTGCTTGGCTGCCTAGATGATCTATGGTGGGCCCTGGAGGCGGTGAGTGGCCCTGCAGGCAGGTGGGGTGGGGATGGAGCGGGGGAGGGGCAGGGGGTGGAGCGGGGTCGAGGCCAGTTTTTGGGTACTTGGTCTCTAAAAGGTTTGCCATCACTGTCTTAGAAGATGCTTTGAAAAGCCTAGAAAAATAATGTATCACAAAATAATCATAACTGATAAAGAGCCAGTTTAATTGGGCAATGCATGTTCTGTGAGAACCACCAAAGCTCTCTGAAATAACTAGTGGAAGATTTCCCCCACCCCTCAAAATTGTTCCGTAATATACTGTATGATGCCACTGGTAACATGTGAAACTGACAACTAATAGAATATCAGAGTTGGAAGGAAAGGTCTTCTAGTGAAATCCTCTGCTCAGGCAGGAGACCCTATACCACTCGGGACAAATGGCTGTCCAATCTCTTCTTGAAAACCTCCAACGATGAAGCGCCCACATCTCCTGAAGGCAAGCTGGTTTATTGTTCTCACTGTCAACCTTAGTACCAGGTTGCTTCTCTCCTTGGTTAGTTTCCATCCGTTGCTTCAGGTGTTTTTGAGAATAGATAGACCCCCTCTTCTTTGTGGAAGAAGAAGAAGAAGAAGAAGAAGAAGAAGAAGAAGAAGAAGAAGAAGAAGAAGAAGAAGAAGAAGAAGAAGAAGAAGAAGAAGAAGAAGAAGAAGAAGAAGAAGAAGAAGAAGAGGAGGAGGAGGAGGAGGAGGAGGAGGAGGAGGAGGAGGAAGATATAGAGCAATGCCATCAGAAATTTGCTTATGTTCTCCTTTAAGCATTCGGTAATCTAGCATTTTATCAAAATTGCACTGAATGTCACAGAACATTAATTAGCAGACTCATGCCATAGGATTCTAATTTTGAACAATAGCATCTGTATGCAAGGATTCAGAAGTGCCACAAACAAACAAAAAAAGAGGTAACAATAAATGTTACAGTTAAACAATGCATGTTTTCATTGTTGGTATATGCTTTTTTCTAAAAAAAAAAAAAAAGTCTTGGGTGCTCTATCAGCATTTAAACCAATTAAAAGTTTGCTTAATGCTGAGAATAAGTGTTTTTTTTTTTCTTTACATGTTGTTTGAGGAACACTTTAATGAACTTTTGAATAATTATAAGCAAGCTTTCTTTGGAACAGTTTAGAGCTTCCAAGGAGCATAGGTAATTCCTCAATATGTCCTGGGATATAGACAATATTCAGATTACAACCTATTAAAACCTATATCAAATTATACTTAATAGGAAGCATATTTTAAAGGATACGTGCAGCAAAAGATGTATCTGCACCTAAGCAGATTTAGCACAAATTAAACATGGAAGCAAGGGATGTTAAGGGAAGTTTAGGGATTGCAGGGATGAATCATACTTGCTTTATTTTTGATGCATAGTTGGGGCTTGGAGGTGCACATACCCTAATAATAATATTGCATGGATAAAAAAATACCTCTTATAACACTAGCACGTAGACTTATATGCTGCTTCCCAGTGCTTCGCAGCCCTCTTTAAGCAGTTTACAGCATCAGCCTTCCAACTCTGTTATTCTATATTATGTAAAGGTTCAGAAGAAAAGGACGAGGGGGGACATGATAGCAGCGCTCCAATATCTCAGGGGCTGCCACAAAGAAGAGGGAGTCAGGCTATTCTCCAAAGCCCCTGAAGGCAGGACAAGAAGCAACGGATGGAAACTGATCAAGGAGAGAAGCAACCTAGAACTAAGGAGAAACTTCCTGACAGTTGGAACAATTAACCAGTGGAACAACCTGCCTCCAGAAGCTGTGAATGCTCCAACACTGGATGTTTTTAAGAAGAGACTGGACAGCCATTTGTCTGAAATGACATAGGGTCTCTTACTTGAGCAGTCCCTTCCAACTCTGTTATTCTGTTATTAAAACACCCATCTCCTGAGCAGATCATTACTCATGTGCCAGCAGTCTGAGTCAGATTTGCGAAAGTAATAGGCACTGAAAGAATTAAACGTGTGAAATCACAAAAGGTTATAACATCTTCATTACGAGTTGTAAAACAATGGTTTTACCCATCAAAATTAGTCTCATCCCCTTTCTTCCTCTCTGACTTCCTTCCTCTCTATGCTCTGTGCTATAAAAGTACCATCTGCCAAGTTCCAGAGTATTTACAGATCTACAATAAATACAGCTTTCCCAGCCTAAATTTGTTAGCAGATGCTAAACTATTCTAGAATTAGCTGATCCTTTGTGCTTACTTTAAACAATTATATGTGTGGCTGTTTTCCGAAGTGTTGAAAGAACTATTTTTTTCATTTGCATAATTATTCTTTCTTGTTAGACAGCAGTTTCAGATCCAATGCAGTGGCTGTCATAAATGAGTTACAAATGGAGGCACAATAAATAAATTAGAAGATATCTAGTTGAAGCCTGCCTAGTTAGAGCTATTTACATACAACTCAGACCCAGAATAAGTTCATCGAAATTTGCAAAAAAAAGGAATCCAGATGCTAAAGTCAAAAGAAGTTCACTGTTACTGGAAAAGGAATAAAGATTTATGTTCCAATTTTCTCTTGAATTCAGACTTCAGCAGGTGCCAAGATTCATATGCAAAATGCCACATCAAAATAGAACTCGGTACAAAATATTATTCTTAAATCTTGAAATAACCTATGGTTCACAGAGTAAGCTTTGGAAATATAGTTTAAATTACAATGATCCTCCACCAGGGTGGGTCAAGAAAATCTGATTAATATGGCAGAAAATGTCATGGACTGCCATCCTACTTATTTAAACTCAGAAAGTTGCCAGGCTATATCTATATCTATATCTATATCTATATCTATATCTATATCTATATCTATATCTATATCTATATCTATATCTATATCTATATATCTATATATCTATATATCTATATATCTCTATCTCTATCTCTATCTCTATCTCTATCTCTATCTCTATCTCTATCTCTATCTCTATCTATCTATCTATCTATCTATCTATCTATCTATCTATCTATCTATCTATCTATCTATCTATCTATATATATATATATATATATATATATATATATATATATATATATATATATATATATATATATATAGAAGGAGCACCCATGGGATCACCCCTCTCACCTGTCATTGCAAACCTCTATATGGAATACTTTGAAACCCAAGCTCTAGAAAAATCTGATCACAAACCCAAACTCTGGCTCAGGTACGTAGACGACACCTTCATAATCTGGCCACATGGGAAATAAAAACTGGACAACTTCCTCACACACCTCAACAGCCTACACCCCAAAATACAGTTCACCATGGAAACAGAAGCTAATAACCAACTTCCCTTCCTGGATGTCCTAGTCTACAAGAAATCCAATGGCTCCCTAGGACACACCATCTACCAGAAGAAAACACACACAAACCGCTATCTGCACGCACTCTCACACCACCACCC
>NW_015387644.1:90063-96258 GCF_001527695.2 Protobothrops mucrosquamatus
GCAAACTGACACCCACCATAAAGATGTGGCACGACCACGAACACGAAGCCAAACAACAGCAATGAAGCTCACCATCTCAAATCCCCCTGCAACTCAAACTAACCTGAGCACAACAAAGCCCCCACCCAAACAGAACACTCCCCCATCCAATCAGAGCACAGCAAACCCCCCATCCAATCAGAGCACAGCCAGGCTCCTTGACCAATCAGAACACACCTCCACCCAATCAGAACACAGCCAAGCTCCCACCCAATCAGCTCCAACCCCACTGGCAGTTAAAAGGAAGAAACAGCTGCGATCACACACCACTCTTAGAAGCACGAAGCTGAAGACACCAGCCTGATGATGACGAATGTGACTCATCTATCATACTGGCCCTGGGGGGGCGGGGCGGAGGAACAAGAGAGTTGGATCCCTCCAGATCTCAAGGGAGAAGATGATCCATTGTGATCCTGCCTCATGGCCAGATCCTCAATAGCTCAAATTTCAAGGAACAGAGAAAGTGGTACAAGGATATGTTACTCAAGTAGCTGCAAGGTGGATCAGTTTAAGTTTCAGTGATATTGTGAGATATAAAAGACCAAGTTTAATGAAGAGAAGGATGAGGGGTGACATGATAGCAGTGTTCCAATATCTCAGGGGCTGCCACAAAGAAGAGGGAGTCAAGCTATTTTCCTAAGCACCTGAAGGCAGGACAAGAAGCCACGGATGGAAACTAACCAAAGAGAGAAGCAACCTAGAACTAAGGAGAAATTCCCTGACAGTTGGAAGCATTTGTTGGAAGCATTTGTTCATAGGGCTGCCGGAATCAATGACAATTAATCCATTAAAGTCAATTGCCCAGTGAGAATCAAGGAGAGAAGCAACCTAGAACTAAGGAGAAACTTTCTGACAGAACAATTAATCAATGGAACAATCTGCCTCCAGAAGCAGTGAATGCTCCAACATTGGAAGCTTTTAAGAAGAGATTGGACAGCCATTTGTCTGAAATGTATAGGGTTTCCGGCCTGAGCAGGGGATGGACTAGATGACCTCCTATTATTATTATTATTATTATTATTATTATTATTATTATTATTATTGTTGTTGTTGTTGTTGTTGTTGTTGTTGTTATTGTTGTTGTTGTTGTTGTTGTTTGTTTTTGTTGTTGTTCTTGTTGTTGTTGTTGTTGTTATTATTATTATTATTATTATTATTATTATTATTATTATACATGAACCCAGTCAACTGAACATTCAAATTGGCTGGTGCTGATGGTTGACACGGTTGCTGCCAGCATCCTAGGTATCAGCCAGGTACCCCCTTAAACTATAAGATGTTCTGAGTAGCGCAGTTTTTTGTAGCATTGCTGGAGTTATTGCAGGAAGCTGCAGTTTCTTGAAATATTTTTCAAAGTTTTGGGATATAGTTCCCAGTGCCCCAATGACAATGGGAAGGAAGGAATTTCGGAATTAATTTGGAAATTCAATCAACTCAAAGTTTTCAACTTAATTTGTTGCTCTTTATTTTTTGTTGTCATAAAAGGACAGGAAGGAAGGAAGGAAGGAAGGAAGGAGGGAGGGAGGGAGGGAGGGAGGGAGGGAGGGAAGGAAGGAAGGAAGGAAGGAAGGAAGGAAGGAAGGAAGGAAGGAAGGAAGGAAGGAAGGAAGGAAGGAAGGAAGGAAGGAAGGAAGGAAAGAGAGAATAATTGTTTTTGACACATTACTCAAGAAACATGCAGAATGAATTTCACCATTTGGGGAATATGTGTGTATGTGAAAGGATGTGCTATGAAGATACACAGACTTTAAAAAAATCTTTATAAAAGAAACATACAACCCATCTGTATGTTTCAATTCGGGGGAGGGGAGTGTTTATTTTCATCGTTTTTTTTGCTTTGAATTGGTCTTCCCCGTGTAATGTTGACAACTGCTTTTTTGAAATTCCATTAAAATTAAACGGCCCTGGCAATTTATAGTTTTAGTCATTCATCGGTTTCAGAATCCCCACAGATCTCCAAGAAATTCTCCAGTTTAGCACAATTTCTCTCTCTGGAGCTTTTTACACCGCCATATTTTTCGCACGTCCATTTTGCCAGAAGTCAAACTGAAGCCGAACTGAACGTCCCACCCAGGGTGAAACGTCTGTGGGATGGTTTTGCAGCCCTTTGGACCACTTTTTGTTGATTTATCCGAGTTATAAAGAAATATTTTTCTTGGCTGCCTCTTTCAGGTTTCCCCGTTTAGCAATAGCAGCAACTTCTGCTTACACTGAAATATAGCACTTCTCTCTTTTTTTATTATTGAGGGTCTGCCTGGGGCAAAGCTACAGATATCTGTTCCCTTCTGCAGTTTGGCCCTACTGCTTTTCGAGTTGAAAGTGCATAAGCTAGGAAATTAACCTTTTCTCACCCTGATAAGCGGAGGCAAGCCCTGTGTGGAATTAAAAATATGTTGCTGGTCTGTCTGAAGTAGGAATGAGGGCTGGAGTCTATCATCTGGGGTTCATTACTGACCAATTCCAAGTTATCATGGCTGCTAGCAAGCCTTAAATGAAGGAATAGCAATGACATAAGCATAGCTTTTGAACTCCCTGGGAAATAACTTAATATTCTATAAAGAGAAGAAGAACAGGGCAAAATCACATAAGCCAGTTGCTGGGCAATTTATTAAATATTCTCAGTGGGTTCTGATATGGATGGATTTTGTCATTACTGCTGAAATGTAGTAATGAGTAGTCGTCCAAATAAATACAGAGATATACAAACTAACATTAGGCTATGATATGGCATGCATACCTGGTAGGGGTTACCTGCAGCTTGGTGGCATCATGCTTAAACTATTGAAATCTTTGTTTGCTGTTGGCTATCCTTGAAGTTTTAATTGGTGTGTGTCTGTGTGCATCTCTTTGTGTGTGTAAAATTTATATGCTGCCAGTTTCACGAGTCCAAGGGATTCTGCAAAAATTGGCACAAACCACCCAGAGTCACTCTGGCTAGTTAAGTGAGCGGTATATAAATTTAACAAACGAATAAGTCAATAAAAAATAAAAATAAAAGCTAGCCACCAACTCATTTAGAACCTGTTCTATCTGAAGGTCATTTTGGCATTAATGACTCAGACTTCTAAGAACGCCAGGATAGATCCTTTAAATGGTACCTGTGCTTTTGGATGTATTCCTTTCAGGAAAGGAATATATGACTTTCCATCAAGCCTTTGGGTTAAATGTTTTCAACTTCATTTTCTCCTAGGACGACATTATTATTTTATATTCTACCTCTTGGTTTTAATGCCCCAAATGTGGCATTAAGGTGACATGCTAAATAAATAGAGAATAAGATACAGTTGTCCACATTTATTTAACTGTTTGATTTGCTCATCACGGCTTTTTATCATGAGGGCTCCACCTACAAGAACAGTGCAGAAAGTCCCTCAAGAAAACTTCCCTGGCTATTTGTTGACTAGAAGCTGAGTTTCCCACCACCCCACACCATCTTTCACCCAGATAACACAGAAAAGTGGGAGCTGTAATCAGTGGTGGGATTCAAATATGTGAACAACCGGTTCTCTGTGTGAATGCCGCTTCCGGAAGTCCGTTCTGGGCCCTGGGCAACCAAAAATTAGCTATCGGTTCTACCAAAGTGGTGCGAACTGGCTGAATCCCACCACTGGCTGTAATTTCTTATCATCAATGAATTTTGAATCCCTTCCTACAGATCTAAAATTAGAAATGGACCAATCCATGTATTTCTACGGTCGGTCACTTTTTCCACGTGATGTTCTGTTTTAGCTCTGATCTCCAAAACCTCTGCAATCAAAAGTATTCTTCAATACAAAATGCATCCACACCAAATATACACCTCAACATTGTTTTCAAAAGGTTTTTGAGGACAAATGCATCATACCACTCAGAAACTCAAGAGATTTTGAGGAAGCTAGGTATGAAACGTCACCTTTAGAAGAAATTCTTCAAGTACTATTCCTAAAAAAGATTTCCTTGTTATATTTTCATTTCTAAGCCCTTAAATGTCTTCTCTGTTTTTATTTTTCTTTCTTTCTTTCTTTCTTTCTTTCTTTCTTTCTTTCTTTCTTTCTTTCTTTCTTTCTTTCTTTCTTCTCTCTCTCTCTCTCTCTCTCTCTCTCTCTCTCTCTCTCTCTCTCTCTCTCTCTTTCTTTCTTTCTTTCTTTCTTTCTTTGGTGTTATTAAAGGGCCTGGCCATTCCTGGAGATCTGTTGTACATTTTAAAGGCATTTTATAGAGCAGAGATCAAAGTATTTTCTGGAGATGTTATTTGTACTCCACTCTTCACTTTTAAGGCCTGCGCTATAAAAAAAAATTAAAAATGCTGAAATTCTGAAATTTTAAACAAACACACCTTGATGTGTTCAGTTTGCTTTCCCAGCACCATTAGATATCTTTCATCTTTTTCCTCATGTTTTTCTGCAAATGTAAGGTCAGATTATTTCGGATCAACTGAGTGTTGATCCATTTACTTGTGACAGAAATTGACATCGTTGCTGTGAATTATATTTTGTCACTCCAGGGATAGTTCCAAATGCCACCTGAAACTTTCTGGGTGTGTAGAAATTAATCCAGATCCATAGTTCATCAACTGAGAATGCATTTCAAATGGTAGCTGAGATTTGATTGGAAAACTTGCTAGTTAAGTCAGTCCCTCAGTCCTGAAAATGAACGAATTTGTGTAGGTAGGAAGGAAGGAAGGAAGGAAGGAAGGAGAGGGAGGGAGGGAGGGAGGGAGGGAAGAAGGAAGGAAAGAAGGAAAGAAGGAAGGAAGGAAGGAAGGAAGGAAGGAAGGAAGGAAGGAAGGAAGGAAGGAAGGAAGGAAGGAAGGATATTCAGTGAAAAATCTGTGAACATCTAAAGAGGTTTTAAAGTTTCTTGCCTGTCATTTTTTTTTCTGCACTGCCTTTCCATCCTACCTCCTACAGGAAGATAGTCTGCATGGACAGGAAGGAGAAAGTAGAGAAAGACCTTTGTTTTTCTCTAGATTTCTAGTACACTCTTAACTTGGACTCTTCATACTACAGGGTTCATCTTTCTTGCTTATTGGAAAGAATTTCAATAACGTTAATACTCCTACCAGCACAGGTAGTCCTTGACTTATAACAGATTGCTTAGTGACTTTTTGAAGTTACAACAGGAGTGGAAAAAGTGATTTATCACCGTTCTTCACACATTACAACCATTAAGGCATCCCATGGTCATCTGATCTAAATCCAGGGTCATGTGACCCCCTTTTGTGACCTTCTGACAAGCAAAGTCAACGGGGAAGCCAAATTCACTTAACAACTGTGCTGCTAATTTAACAACTGCAGTGATTCCCTTAACAAACGTGGCAAGAAAAATCGTAAAATGGGGCCAAACTCACTTAACAAATGTCTCACTTGGCAAAATAAATTTTGGGTTCCTTTGTGGTGGTAAGTCAAGGACTCTGTGTAGTTGGTTACACAAACCCTAGGATAAACCCTATTTGGACCCTATTCTAAAACTCCCCCAACCATTATTTTTTCCTCCTTGGGAATCATGCAGGTCTGTACTGAATTAGACAAGTCTCAAAGTAAGAAGGACATTGTTGAATTTAAAAGTAAGGATAAGTGTTCTATTGGGGAAAAATATGACTTATGTTTTATTGCATGTTTTTAAATTTATGGCTCCGTGTTGTTCTTTTAATTATGCAGTGCAATAAGTATGATAATACAAACTTTCCAAAAAGACCTCAGCTTTATTTCTAATAGCTCTTTTTTTTTTTAACGTGCACTGCAAAAATGCACATTACTTTTCATCCTCAGCGACTCAGAATGGACGATTAATGGGCCATTTATACTTATGAAATACATTTTGAAACATAATGCTCCTATTTAATACGGTGTAACAGTGTCAATTGCCTGATTTCAGGGCACAAAATGCTGAAAAAATGCCATGTATTGATATTTTATACTGATTCAATATTGGCAATTGTCTGATTTGGTTTAATTAACATTCATCTTTCATGAACTCCATGGTTGTTTTACTTTAAAATTGAAATGATCTGTAAAAGAAAGTGATCTTAAACAGCTGTTGATTATAATACTTGCATTTTCTTATTATTCATTTATTATTATTATTCATTCATTCACTTTGAGAGCGGGCAACTAAATTTCATTTTTGATGTGTGCCATCATGCCCACAGTATAAAAATGACAATAAAGGTTATCT
>NW_015387644.1:96358-115426 GCF_001527695.2 Protobothrops mucrosquamatus
CAGGAAACCCTATACCATTTCAGACAAATGGCTGTCCAGTCTCTTCTTAAAAACTTCCAGTGTTGGAGCATTCACCACTTCTGGAGGCAGGTTGTTCCACTGGTTAATTGTTCTAACTGTCAGGAAGTTTCTCCTTAGTTCTAGGTTGCTTCTCTCCTTGATTAATTTCCATCCGTTGCTTCTTGTCCTGCCTTCAGGCTATCTATCATCAGTCAACACAGTGCAATAATAAAAAAAACTTGTATGTTCCTCTCAAAAATAAAGATACTGTAGACTATAATGTGAGGCCAGAAATATCTTAGTAACATGATCTTTTCTTGTTTGATGCTTGCAAATTTCTTTGTTCCTTTAGTTCAGGCAGATAACAAAAAAAAAAAAAAAAGATCTGTTCATTTTATGGGACAGGTTTGTAGAGGCTGGGCTAAAATGTGAGAATTTGCATCTTGTCTGATTTCATTCATTTCTCACTGAGAACCAGGGATTGGGAAATAAGCGAAACAGCCATGAGTATATATAAAAATGTGAAATTATATCTCAGGAATGTATCTATATCTTAACTGACAAGGACAAAAAGCATAAAAAAGTAGACACACCTAGGATCCTATTACCTGTGAGAGTTGTACTGATTACGGTGAGACACAAATGTAATGTGGGCAATCATTTTACAAGTAAAAATCAAAGAAGCTGGTTAATAAGTGATTTTCACTGGATAAGTGAACAAAGGAAAAGCAGTTAGAATAAACCTTAAAATGTTCTTACCAATAAGGAAAATAAAAAGTGAATTCAACTATAGCCAGTGTTTATGGAGGAAATAGCTGCAATAAATACAATTTAATTCCGTTCTAACCTCTAAATCTTGATTTTTTTTCCAGTAGTATATTTGATCAACAAATATCCATAGTGTTACTTAACCTAGTATAGGGGTAGGCAACCTTGACTCTTTTATGACTGGTGGACTTCAACTCCCAGAATTCCTGAGCCAGCCATGCTGAGGGGAAAGGGAGAGGTTTCCAAGCTGAGCCATGCTGGCTCAGGAATTCTGGGAGTTGAAGTCCACGAGTCATAAAAGAGCCAAGGTTGCCTACCCCTGCTCTAAACTAATAAAGTCTACATTAATTAACATTAATTATGCTTTCATATGTTCCTCTAACTGAGGGGTCTTCAAACTTGGCCCTTTTATGACTCGTGGACTTCAACTCCCAGAATTCCTGAGCCAGCCATGCTGAGGGGAAAGGGAGAGGTTTCCAAGCTGAGCTATGCTGGCTCAGGAATTCTGGGAGTTGAAGTCCACAAGTCATAAAAGAGCCAAGGTTGCCTACCCCTGATCCTAGTAGGTATGAATAATCAGCATAAATATGAATGCAGCAGAAGACCAAACTATTGAGATTGTTTTTGTTGTTGAACAGATGACGTGAAGGAAGTTCTACCAAGACTTTGTCCACTAAGACTAAGAAGCCACTGCCATATAGGTAAAGACTAATTTTATTGCAACAGCTCTAGTAACAGAATCTTTCAAGTCTGAATGTGCCCTCCTTCACTTTATTTCATGTGTTGGGAAACTGCTACCCAGGTAAGGAGGAGAGATCAATTGGGAAATTAGTCTTGAGTCATTGTACAGCCACAGGAGACCTAGGGCTCACCTAGGGCCCAAGATCCATGGAGTCTTATCTGTTTGTTCCCAAGAGAGGCTAAGCAGTCTTGGGAGATTCTTGTTTTATACTGTAAGTACAATATTGCGGGCCCAATCAGCAAAAGAAAGCTGAGGACCATATAGATTGGAAATATGCAGAGGAGGCCTTCATCCTGAGAGGATAGACAATGGCTAAAATGATGAGGTAAAGTAAAGTAGTCAACTTGAAGCCTTTATGTGTGGATTTGGTTGCTTGCATCTGACAGACAGACAGATAAATAACCTTTATTGTCATTTTTTTACTGTGGGCACACTGGCACACATTAAAAATGAAATATTGTTTGCTCTCAAAAGTGTACACATACATAACACACATTTAAACATGTTATATACAACATACGTATAGGCCTACACCCTTACATATAAGTAATATATAAATATGATTCACTGTCCATCTTGAATACATAACGGAAGGCGGAAGCTTGAGAGTTCACAAGGTTAATACTGTATGGAACAAAGCTGTGATTGAATCTGGATGTGCTTCTTTGGATACCACGGAGCCCCCTCCTCCCAGAAGGTAACAAGAAAAACAGGTGGTGAAGAGGATGTGTAGCGTCCCAGACAATCCTGCGGACCCTGCTCAAGCAACACTTATATGCCATGTCCTGGATGGGAGGGAGGGAACTGCCAATGATCTTTTCAGCCATCCTCACCACTCTCTGCACCACCTTCCTGTCTGAAGCAGTGAGGCTCCCAAACCAGACTGTGATGCTGTATGACAGGATCCTCTTGATCGTCCCTCTGTAGAAAGTGGTCAGGACAGGGGAAGGAAGATGTGTTTTTCTCATGCGATGCAGAAAATGCAGGTGCTGCTGTGCCCGCTTCACCAGTGTCTCACTGTTGAGCGACATGTGAACTAAGGAGGGGCATAACTGAGACATTTTCTCAACTTATCTTCTTGGCCTGGGTTCAGGTCCCGCTTATCTCACCATTGCCTTGGTAGAAGTTCTTCCTCCTGTCCTTGAGGGCCTTATGTTCTGTGCAACACCATTAGCCTTGAAGACAACCTTTATTAGGAGTAGATAAGTAGCAATTAACCATCCTGGCCTCTCCAGATAAAAACAAGAAGTTCATGAGGGTCCGCGCTTCTCCACCAAAAGTAGAGAGCCCTACATCTTACATGATCTTCATGGATCAAAAAACCAAAAGCTTTTGCCAAGCCATTATATTCTTGTGGTTCCAGAAAAGGAAGTGCTTTATGCATACATTTTATGAAGTGAAACATGGGATAAGTGGGGGGAAAAAGCATTTTACTGTGATGAAATGGCTCGCCAAAATAAAGAAGAGCCTTACTTCAGTGAAGCAATGGTACATTTCCTCGGAATATGCAGTGTTCTCTAATCAATACTGAAATTTGGATACAGCTTTTCTGAATTCATTACCAACCCAGCAGATAATTGCTTGATTAGCATGTTTTAATTGGCATTTATGTGTTGAATGCTACTGAAATCGCTTTAATATGTCCAACTTTGTCTTAATTTATTTAAATGATTTCAGAGCAGTCTTCTTGGCAGTGGGAAGAGACTGAATGAATGGGGCACAACTAACCTTGCGAAGTGCCAGGGACACCAAAGAACACAACTGTTCTTTCAGTTTTCTTTCAGGAGCTGGCTGTGTGATCTAGCAACTAATTTACTGTGAGCTGCAAAGCACCTAAGCAATGATTTTAACATTTGTGGTTCTTTAGCATTTCATTTTGTGATGCATGCACAGTGACATTTTGTTAGGAACCGTTTCCCGCTACAGCATTTTCCAGATGTGTAGCCTCAATATATAAACTTTAATTAAATAGTCTTAAACCTTTAGTTGATTGCTCAGGAAAAAAACACTCCAGTCCTCAACATATCTTTAATAGACAGGGAGAAAAATTGATTAGATTTTTTTTCCCCAAGCTTGTATTATTAGAGAAATTATGCACGCTTTGCATAAGAGAGGGAGCAAGGCTGGTGTGGGGGTGAGGCAGCTTAGATTTGTCTCAACAAAGAGGTTTTTGGGAAGACAAATAAAAACAAAATGAAACAAGGCATGCTCAAGAATAGCATAGAGATTAGAAAGAATGTTGTTTGTTTTGCACATGTTTTTGCTATATAACAGTGATGGCGAACCTTTTAGAGACTGAGTGCCCAAACTGCAACCCAAAACCCACTTATGCATCATCGGGTGCCGGGTGGGTGTGGTCCATTGGGTGGGTGTGGCCAATTGGTGTGTGTGGCCCATTGGGTGGGCGTGGCTGCAGTGGTAACGGCAGACTGGGTGGGACTAAAAAGTTCAATCAATCAATTCCAACTTTGCAAGATCTTTTTTTTCCCCGCGAGAAGTTGAAATTGACTGATTGAACCTTTTTTTTTTTTTGCACACGGCGGCGGAGGCCTAAAGCGAAAAGGTTTTATAAAACCCAGCTAAAGGCCTAGGACTGGGGCGACAGCGCGCGTGCCCACAGAGAGGGCTCTGAGTGCCGCCTCTGGCACCCGTGCCATAGGTTCGCCACCACTGCTATATAAGGTATATGAAAGATACTCGATCTTGCATTCCTTTTCTTAAATTCCACTTGTATCAGAAGCACCGAGGCACTTTCAGATGGAAAGGATTAGCCGATGACATCACTGTTGCTTGGGGGATGCCCAATAGGAGCCTCCTTTCTTGTTCCCAGCAGGAGCTGGAGTGAAGGGCGCGAGCTCACCCTGTCTCAAGGCAGCACTCGGGTTTCAAACACCGGCTTGCCTTTGCGTCAAGGCAGCATCCTAACCATACGAGCCACAGTGCTCCATTTTCTTAGATAAATAGACATAAAACAAGAATATTGAGGTGACTTGACTGGGGTATCAGAGATGGCAAAATTAACCGCCTTGATTACAGACAATGGATTAGACAACTTTATATAAAAGACTCAAAGCTATTTACGGACTTTCTATGTGTTAGTTAAGATGGCGGCGCCTGGTGGCTGCATTGGCTCTCGAAAGTGAAAGTTTTGGGAAGGATAGTAAGGGATATAGAAAGCAGAGACATCACCCTGCCAACAAAAGTACGTATAGTCAAGGCCATGGTTTTCCCAGTTGCAATGTATGGCTGTGAAAGTTGGACCATAAGAAAGGCTGAGCGCCAAAAAATTGAGGCCTTTGAACTATGGTGCTGGAGAAGACTCCTGCGAGTCCCCTGGACTGCAAGGTGATCAAACCGGTCAGTCCTAGAGGAGATTAACCCTGACTGCTCTTTAGAAGGCCAGATCCTGAAGTTGAAACTCAAGTACTTTGGCCACCTAATGAGAAGGAAGGACTCACTGGAGAAGAGCCTAATGCTGGGAAAGATGGAGGGCAAGAGAAGAATGGGACGACAGAGGATGAGGTGGCTGGATGGAGTCACTGAAGCAGTAGGCGTGAGCTTAAATGGACTCCAGAAGATGGCAGAGGACAGGAAGGCCTGGAGGAACGTTGTCCATGGGGTCGCGATGGGTTGGACACGACTTTGCAACTAACAACAACAACAAGGGATATAGACCACATGATCAGGAAGGTTTTAATGTATCTGAGCAACGTAGTGGGACCAAGCTAACATATGACCGACAATCTTTGCTGGTATGGATCAGAAAAAGAAAAGGAGGCTAGGTTGTCATGCAGGAATACAAGCTAGGGCTAATCCACATGGAGATTCGATTCTATTCTATTCTATTCTATTCTATTCTATTCTATTCTATTCTATTCCACTCCACTCCACTCCACCCACCCCACCCCATCCTATTCCATTCCATTCCATTCCATTCTATTCTATTCTATATTCAATAACAGATGGCTAATAGAGGGATTTGAAGATTAGTGTAATGTTTGGGCTAACCTGTGGACTGTTTTTTTTTTCTTTTTTTCTATTTTTAACATACATGTTATGATTAGATGTTGGGTAGATTTGATTATTAACTAAATATTTTCCCATCTGGAATATTTGTTTATTTAATATAGTATTTTTATTAAATAAGGATGGGAAAGGACAATTGTTGTTGTTGTTTTTTAATTTTTCTTTTCAGCATCCAACTGGGATGGATTTTTATGTTGAATATTAGATTTATTTGACATTTGGGTCAATTTTTTCTCTCTCCTTTTTTCCACACACACATAGGAAATCTTCTTTTGCTGTTAGTGTTGGATGTCTGATTTTCAGTTTTTCTGTTTTGTATTTTACTCTTGTTAATAAAATAAAATATATATTTAAGAACTGAAAAATATTGAGGTGACAACAGCGGAAACTGTATGGCATATTTCAGACACTGCAGTACACTGAATTCTGAAGGCATACACCCAAATATATTTAAAGAACTTGCATGCACCAGTATATTCTTAAATAACTTAGATATTGTTATCTAAATTATTTAAGAATGTATTGGTATATGCCTTCAGTATCCAGTGTAGTGTCTATTCAGTCTATTCTTAAGAGAATCAATCCCATTTCTTTTAAAACTGGTCATTTTGTGTCTTTGGCATGCCTGCCTAAGGTCTTGTAAATCCATATCTGTATATTGAACTAACACATTCTTTGTATCTTGCCGTGGAGAACAATGGTTATGACTATTTCATCTTTTTCCCTTTATCTTACTTTTTTTCCTCTTTTCTTAATCTTTCTTTGCACTTTTTAATTCTACATTTCTTTCCCCTTCTCTGAGTTTAACATGCATTTGTTTTTACTATTGTAATTAAAATCTTCAATAAAAATTATTAAAACAGAAGAAGAAATGAGGAAGTGATTGAACAAGGGAGGATAACTTTTCTGAAAATAAGCAAACTTGTTTGCTATCAAAATTTTGGGTCTTCCGTAACAGAGCTATTTATTTGATGCTTAGAAGTAACAGAACAGAGTAACAGAATTGGAAGGGACCTTGGAGGTCATCTAGTCCAACCCCCTGGTCAGGCAGGAAACCCTATACCATTTCAGACAAATGGCTGTCCAGTCTCTTCTTAAAAACTTTCCAGTGTTGGAGCATTCACAGCTTCTGAAAGCAAGCTGTCCCACTGGTTAATTATTCTATCTGTCAGGAAATTTCTCCTAAGTTCTATGCTGTGTCTCTCCTTGATTGGTTTCCATCCATTGCTTCATGTGCTGTCTTCAGGTGCTTTGGAAAATAAGTTGTATGCCCTCTTCTTTGTGGCAGCCCCTTAGATATTGGAACACTGCTATCATGTCACCCCAGTCCTTCTTTTCATTAAACAAGACATGCCCAAATCCTGCAACCGCTCTTCATATGTTTTAATCTTCAGTCCCCTTATCATCTTTGTTGCTCTTCTCTGCACACTTTCTAGAGTCTCAACATCTTTTTTTTTTATATCAAAACCATTTTATTTGATTTCAAAGTCAAACATCAGATTTAGCATTGTTTCTGATGCACCCACCCTTGTGTTGAGAAAGTAATATAAATAATCATCCAGGATCACTTAAGCATATAGTTCACTTTATAATTTCAACGACTACAGTACTATTTGACAATTAGTATCATATTCCTTAACTTCACTCAGCAGATCTTTTTAGAAAGATCTTCAAATGTTTTCCCTATCAAGAGGCAAATGATCATTTTGTTTAATAATACTTTAATGAAAACCTGCATCTACTTGTTGAGCAAATATGCTACATTTTCTGTTGCTTCGTTCTGACTGATGTAATTAGAATACCGAGATCATCTTAAATGAGATGCTTAAATGTGGCCTGACCTTTCCAGAAATGTTTTATTATTCAGGCAAATTAGGCTATATGTGATTTCCATCCTTGATAGCTAGATGAAAAGTTTGTTAAGTAATTTCAGGTCAATTGCACCTTGATAGAGGTTGGCACTACATCAGGTTTTCTAGAAGACATGCTTCCCCTTTGCTTCTCATGAATGGAAGGGGGGGGAGTGGGCAGATCCAATCTTTTAAATGCTGGTGGAATTACTAGCCATTGTCACAGAAATATCACTGTATGGCATGTCTTCTGGAGCATTATTTAGAGCTATAAATTAATCGGTAGATATTTATTTGTCTGGATCATCAAACAAATCAAACCAATGTTTTTATTATTATTATTATTACTATTATTATTACTATAAATAATAATAACAACAACAACTATATTGAAAAAAATCTGATCCAATTCTTCTGTAATGTTTGGTTCCATCTTAACGCAAAAGTGGCAAGCAATTAGAAAAATAAAAGATGCTTTACCAGCCTCCCATCTTATCCCATCAGAGCTAAAGAGGGCAGCAGATCACAGGGTTTTATGTTTCTTTTTACTGCCATCTAATGGCCAGTTGGAATTTTGCAGCGTGGTAGTCTCAATTAAGGCAGCTTTGAAATTAACTTAGATATTGCAAAAAGAAAAATTGCACAAAACTACGGAGTTACATTTTGCCCAATAAATGTTATTCAAATAAGGGGAGGAATCTTATTTGCTTAAGATTTACCAAAAGAAGCAAGCATGTTCATTTGAGGGGGCTGTCACAAAGAAGAGGGGTTCAAATTATTCACCAAAGCAGCAGAAGGCAGGACGAGAAACAATGGTTGGAAACTGATCAAAGAGAGAAGCAACCTGGAATTAAGGAGAAACTTCCTAACAGTGAGGACAATTAACCAGTGGAACAGCTTGCCTCCAGAAATCGTGGGTGCTCCATCACTGGAGGCTTTTAAGAAGAGACTGGACAGTCACTTCTCTGAGATGGTGTAGGTTCTCCTGCTTGAGCAGGGGGCTGGATTAGAAGACCTCCAAGGTCCTGTCCAACTCTATTCTCTGTTCTATTCTATTCAGTAATATTAACAATGTGTGTCCACATTTGTCTGAATTTTGATACTCATGCTAAATCAAGTCTTTATTGCATTCACTCACCCACCTTTCAGCAGAATGAAGACAACCAGGGAGAATGAAAAGACAAAATAGCACAGCTGTAAAAGAGAAAATCTTTTGTGAGTCATATTCATTCCAGGGGATTATGTGGCCAACAGGTTTTTTTTTTCACCCTTGACAACAGTATGGAAATGATCTTCTATTATCTTCTTCTAGGTGGATTGGTCAATTTTTTTGATTGCAAACAAGAGCTCGTTTACAGTCCTGAATGTTTCCATTCCAGTAATAACTAGATTGGTTTCTCTTTTGCTTCCTGGAGATTAGCTTACTTCCTACCCACTCCTTTATTCAAGATTTTAAAAATAAATCTCTATTGTAGTTTGTGTAGGGGTGTGTGTGTGTACTGCTTATTTATACTGTCATTTGTATGTGGCCGACTTACTTGCAAGTCTTCAGGCAACTTATTATCATGAAATGCATTTGGAAATGGAGGACTAGGACAAGACTCCTTGCTTAACTTTTGCTCCCTCTATTGTGAAATACACATTCTCTCTCTCTCTCCCTTCCTCTCTCTCTCTATCTCCCATTTCCTCTCTCTCTCTCTCTCTTCCTCTTCTTCTCTCTGCTCTCCCTCTCTCCACTCTCCCTCTCTCTTCTCCTCCTCTCTGCTCTCCCTCTCTCCACTCTCCCTCTCTCTTTCTCTCTCCCCTCTTCCTTTCCCTCTCCCTCTCTTCTTCTCTCTGCTCTCCCTCTCTCCACTCTCCCTCTCCCTCTCTCTTCTCCTCCTCTCTGCTCTCCCTCTCTTTACTCTCCCTCTCTCTTTCTCTCTCCCCTCTTCCTTTCCTTCTCCCTCTCTTCTCTCTGCTCTCCCTCTCTCCACTCTCCCTCTCCCTCTCTCTTCTCCTCCTCTCTGCTCTCCCTCTCTCCACTCTCCCTCTCTCTTTCTCTCTCCCCTCTTCCTTTCCCTCTCCCTCTCTTCTTCTTCTCTCTGCTCTCCCTCTCTCCATTCTCCCTCTCCCTTTCTCTCTTCCCTCTCCCTTTCTCTCTCCCCTCTTCCTTTCCCTCTCCCCCTCTCTCTTCTTCTTCTCTCTGCTCTCCCTCTCTCCACTCTCCCTCTCCCTTTCTTTCTCCCCTCTTCCTTTCCCTCTCCCTCTCTTCTTTCTCCTTCCCTCTCCATTTCCCTTTCTTCTCCCTCTCCCTTTCTCTCTCTCCCTTTCTCTCTCACCTCTTCCTTTCCCTCTCCCCCTCTCTCTCTTCTCCTCCTCTCTGCCCTCCCTCTCTCCACTCTCCCTTTCCCTCTCCCTTTCTGTCTCCCCTCTTCCTTTCCCTCTCCCTCTCTCTTCTTCTTCTCTCTGCTCTCCCTCTCTCCACTCTCCCTCTCCCTTTCTCTCTCCCCTCTTCCTTTCCCTCTCCCTCTCTTCTCTCTCCTCTCCTTCTCTCCCATCTCCCTTTCTCTCTCTCCCTCCTTCCCCCCTTCTGCTTTGAAAAAAAAAATAGAGAGATGGCAGTGAAACAGTGTCCTTCCACAAAATCATTCCAGCAAATTTTAGCTGGAAATGTGAGACAGGTTTTAAAACATTTCCCCCTTTGACCAAAATCTATCTTCTAGCTGTGGGTGCATATTGACTTTCTTTATAAAAGGGACATTTATTTTCTAAATCATTTGCTAAGCATTTGAGATATTTTTTTCTCTTCATTTTCTTTATGTGATAGTTTTGAGATGAACTAGGTGCTCCAGAGTTGAATTGGTGATAGTTCTTTTCGCCTTCTTTTGTGTAATTTACTTTTCCATTACTTTTTAAACTCTTTGGGTTTCATGATCTGGAGGGGGAATAAAAGAAAAGCAAAACAAAATTGCACGAAAACCTTAGTGGCTTTCTCCTGGATTAAAAAAAAAAAATTAAGCCTGCAAATCAGTTGCAGAATTTATAGGGGGGAAAAAGGGCATTTTAACATATCCCTTACTGATTTCATCATAAAGGCTATAGTTTTCATAATTTTCCTAGAAATCCATTTTCCTTCCTTCCTTCCTTCCTTCCTTCCTTCCTTCCTTCCTTCCTTCCTTCCTTCCTTCCTTCCTTCCTTCCTTCCTTCCTTCCTTCTTTCTTTCTTTCTTTCTTTCTGCAATGGAATGAGAACCAGGATAGGGGTGGGGGGGGGGAGAAAATTTAAGAATCATCATATTTTCCCAGACAACTTACTGCTATCCTTGGCATCAAAAACAGGTAGAACCAGCTTAGTGTAGTGGTTAGGGCTTCAGGCTAGAAAGTGGGAGACTGTGAGTTCAAGTCCTGCCTTAGCCATGAAAGCCAGCTGTGACTGGCCCACAGTCACCCTGTCTCAGCCCAACCCACCTCACAGGTTTGCTGTTATGCAGAAAATAAGAGGAAGGAAGGAAGGAATTAACAATGCAGCCAATTCATAACTTGACTTATCTGCAAAGGTCAATGAAGAGCACTAGAAACATTAGGGCGATTGGACAGTAGGACTATGCAGAAATTCTGAGAAATGTTTTCTATGGGTGATGTTTGCCCTTTAGGATCTCTTTTCTACTTTAAGCCTCATCAGAAATTATACAGGAGCAATTCAGAAGATTTCTAAAATTACAATTTTCCAATTTTCCAAAAAGGGTGTGGCTTGCATCATGACACTCTATCTTCCATCTGCTGATCTGGACTTTTTCCCTGTAAGGAAATTCACTCAGAAAGGAGGTGAAAAAAATTAAAACAGGCATGCAGTAGGTATTATGTACAGGAACAAATAACGCTGTATACATAAAATACAGATAGAGGCGTGTAAATACACATTCTCACAATGCAAAATACGTAAACTCAAAAATGATTAATGCAACTCATAACATGCATAATTATTAACTTTTGACCCAAACAAATCCCACTTGCTATGTATGGCAGCCCTTACGAGTTTTAGCTCCCATCGCACCTATCGGTTTCGTAAGCAAGAAAAAGTAATTTATAAGCACCCAATGGACTCTTAATAAATTCATTCATCAGGGTCACCTTATCTCATATTAGAAGGTGCACAACAGTAGCTATAGGGATATTTTTTTATTCCAGCTCCTCATCGTTAGGGCAAGGGAACAAGCTAGTGCAAGTTGTTTAATTTAATTTTAAGACATCTGTTTCTTCCTCTCTGGAGCTTTGTTATAAAGTTGGGAACAGGAGCCTCTAGCCAATAAAATTTTAACAAAACATCAATATCAATAACATCTCAGAAGTGCACCTTACATTCATTTTTAATAACACATTGGCAACATTAAAAAAAAAAACCTTTATATACCCACACACAGAGAGATTGGGCATCAGAGACAACTGGTTTCTAAAGCTTTATTACTTGGAAGGGCTACTGGCTCCTTATTTTGACACATCTGGGCTGTGCAATTATTCACAAAGGTCACATTCACCAGAAGGGAAGGACAGTGACCAAAAGGCAGCAGTTTAAGTTACAAATACACTATGACAATTTAATCAATGAGAAAGCCCCAATGTCAAGAGCCATTTCGGTCCCGAACTGACGAAGACTGACATCTCATCAGACCTCTGGAAAATTGTCTGCGGACACAGGAGTTCTGCTGAATCCCAGGCCAGCTGTTAACATCCAGAAAGATTCCGACACATTGCTATTATAAATGTTAAACCAGGGTCTTGTCTCTGTACTAGACTTTTAATTAGCTTACAGAAAAGGAAAGCTGTGGCTGATGTTGGAAACCCTTTTGCATGTTGAAGGACATGGTGACTTCCATGAAGTTCTTCCCTTCAATTTCACAGCAAGCCAGGGTTTTGCAATGGTTAAGGCACTGGACTGGCACTGGGGAGAACTGAGTAGACCTGTCAGTCATGGAAGCTTCCTGGGGACTGATTCAGTCACTCCCTCCCAGCTCAGGCTATCTCACAGCTGTAGAGAAAGATATACAAGGAATTCATTTTAGCTATGCCTTCTTGAGCATCTGCATAAAGGAAAAGGTACAAGTGCAACAAAGAAACAATATCTATTTATTTATTAGATTTACTTCCCAATCAGAAATGTTCAAGGCAGCTTGAGGTGTCGTGGTGGTTAGAATGTTTAATTGCAGGCTACTTCTGCCCGCTGCCAGCAGTTCAATCCTCAGCAGCTCAAGGTTGACTCAACCTTCCATCCTTCCGTGTGCAGTAAAATGAGGACCCAAATTGTTGGGGCCAATATGCTGACTCTGTAAACCGCTCAGGGGGGCAATAAAGCACTATGAAATGGTATATAAGTCTAAGTGCTATTGCTATTGCTAAACAAAGAAAGCACATGTAAAATTTTATAGACACACATACACACACAGCTATGGTATGTATCAGTACTCTTAGGCTAGAAGTTAAGAAGGTCACAGAAAGTTAATAATTGGATGGAAGTCTTCCTGAAAATTCCAAGACTGAAGACATTGAAAAATGTTCTGAAACGAGACATGGGAAAACTGTTCCAGACTATTGCCAGGATAATTTCATTGACCTCTCCATGAAGTCATCAAGAGTTCAGGTTAACTTGAAGGAGACTTTGGTGATTTCCACAATGCTGATTTACAGCATCATCCAGCCATCCCTAACTGCTAAATCACTAATGAAGTCAGGCTTTATATCAGCACAGCAATGGTTGGGTGATGCTATGATAAATCTCTAGGGGAGAAAAGACCTTTATTTACTTGCAACATATAATTGTTATTCCTCTGGCAGTAACATTTTGATAAGGCTTGAAGGAGCTCAAAGGCAAGTCCTTCAACCCAAGGAGAACCTAACCTAACTGAAAATAACTTCCTTTGCTTTAGTTGTGGAGAGGGCCAGAAAAATGACCTTGAAGAAGATATCCAGAGATTCTTAGAGAGACACCAGGCAGAGAAGAAGCATATATCATGTCCACATTTACGGAAGAAGCCCCACTATCCCTCTGATTCCCTCAGGAACAAGAAGAAGAAAAGGGAAGGTGTTGACCATCTTGCAAGATTCTATAGCCTATCTCAACACAGTCCACTTTTACTCTTTCTATGGAGTCTATTTCCTGATCTGGTCTGCCATAAAAATTTATATCAATTGTAAATATCTGTTAGTGTCTTCCCTTTTCACCTTTGTATACTCTAACAAATAGTCTGAGTCTCTTCTAAACGTTACAGATGTTTCTTCTGCCTTTTGGACGCTAGTGAAAAGAAGAAAAGTGACATGATAGCAGTTTTCCAATATTTTAGGGGCTGCTACAAAAAAAGAGGAGGTCAACATATTTTCCAAAGCACCAGAAGCAAGAAACAATGGATGGAAACTAATCAAGGAGAGAAGCAACCTTGAACAAAGGAGAAATTTCCTACCAGTGAGAACAATTAACCAAGAGAATGGTTGCCTTCAGAAGTTGTGCGTGCTCCATCACTGGAGGTTTTCAAGAAGAGACTGGAGAGCCACTTGTCTGAAATGATGTAGGATCTCCTGCTTGAGCATAGGGTTGGACTAGAAGAACTCCAAGGTCCCTTCCAGCTGCATTCTGTTCTGTTCTGTTCCCATTCTAAATTCTTGTACAAGGTCATCTCCCTGGCTCTCTACAAGTTGCACTTCTTGGCTTTTGTTTGCTGTTCTTAACAAAGATCTTCTTTTCCTGTTGCTGGGAGACAAAATAAGATAAAGATATATTTATTATATGTAGCAGTGGATTCAGAGATGATTCAGGAATGATATAGTGGCTGTTTAATAGCATACTTTGGCATTTGTGATCATGACATTATACTTCTAGCTCTTATCTGCCATTAGGAACTGAGGAAAGTGGGGGGGGTTGTAACAGGGTTTTTAACAATGCTTGAAGTCATCTTCTATATGGGTGCAAACAAGGTATGTTACGCTTTTGATTAGCAACTATGCAGCTGAAATAAGTCATTTTGATAGTTGAGCCAAGAAACAGTATAACTCCTAAACACACACACACACACACACACAAAAGAGTCAGTCCAATCACCTCTTTTCCAGAGCAATTCCTACTGAATGAATAAAAGATGAACATGAGCAAATTTAAACATCATATATTTTTCTTAATTCTGTTATTTTACTGAATAGGTCTCTAAGGAGAAGGGAGAGGAAGGCAGGAGGAGAGGGAGAGAGAGAGAGAAGGAAGAGAAGAAGAAGAAGAAGAAGAAGAAGAAGAAGAAGAAGAAGAAGAAGAAGAAGAAGAAGAAGAAGAAGAAGAAGAAGAAGAAGAAGAAGAAGAAGAAGAAGAAGAAGAAGAAGAAGAAGAAGAAGAAGAAGAAGAAGAAGAAGAAGAAGATGTGTACTATGATATGCTAATAGAGATTTCAGCTTTTTATATTTGCAGAGCAACAAATACATAACAACAACAACAACAACAACAACAACAACAACAATAATAATAATAATAATAATAATAATAATAATAATAATAATAATAATAATAATAATAATAATAAAGTTGGAAGGGACCTTGGAGGTCCTCTAGTCCAACCCCTTGCTCAGACAGGAAACCCTATACCAGGGGTGTCAAACTGCCAGCCCGTGGGCCGGACAAGTCATCTGGAAGCCACACCCACCCCATTGCCAGCAATGGCAAAACCGTCCCGATATGTTGCGCGACGTCACATGATGTCGTGAGTTTGACATGTCTGCCTTATACCATTTCAGACAAATGGCTGTCCGGTCTCTTCTTAAAAACTTCCTCTGTTGGAGTATTCACAGCTTTTGGAGACAGGTTGTTCCACTGGTTAATTGTTCTAACTGTCAGGAAGTTTCTCCTTAGTTCTAGGTTGCTTCTCTCCTTGATTAGTTTCCACCCGTTGCTCCTTGTCCTGCCTTCAGGTGCTTTGGAGAATAGCTTGACTCCCTCTTCTTTGTGGCAATCCCTGAGATATCGGAACACAGCTATCATTTCACCTCTTGTCCTTGTCTTCATTAAACTAGACATACCCAATTTCAGCAACCGTTCCTTCTATGTTTTAGCCTCCAGTCTCCTGATCATCTTTGTTGCTCTTCTCTGTACTCTTTCTAGAGTCTCAACATTTTTTGGTTTAAGTCATCATGTCACATGTGTACATGTGCTGTCATTTGTCTTAAAAATCTCTTAAGAAATTCAGATAGTCTTCTGATTTGATAGAAGGTTAGATTTACCCCCAAGTATAGCAATAGCAAACTTACTGAATTTGTTGGTGAAATTTAGTCTAAGGCAAAACAACAGTGAGGACACCCACTAAATTCTAATTTGAATAGTTCCGAAGACACATAATAAACTTAATTAGATCTAATCTAATTAAGATACAATCACAGAAAGCAAGTTCAGGAAACTGTCTTCTGGATGGTGCAATCCATGCATATATGAATACATGTCCATCTTTAGCCCTTTGTTGACTTTGCTGAAAATATTCCTGATTTTTATTATCTAGGAGTTCTGAAAACATCTAAAATGTTAGTGTTTTCCCTCCTGAGATAAAGAAAAGAGGGAGGGATATAAACACAAATCTGGCTGTGGAATATTTATGCTTAATAGACCTGTAGCGTTGGAGAATTACGACACTATTCTTCTTTCAGAAATAACATGTGAAATCCTTCTAAAAACATCAAAGCTGCTATGTCATGCATGAAATACCTCTCATTCTGCCTGATTCTTTCAATACATAAAAGGCAGCATTTACAGGTCTATTAAGCTGAAATATTTTGATTCCAGTAGTTGTTTACTCATCAAAAGCTAGTTTATGGATAATAACCAAGTTGACTTTTTTTTTCCTCTCACAATTCAACTTACAGTCGTGAGCTAGGAGAGACCAATTGGGTTAAAGCCTTATTGTTTATGTAATTTTCTTTATGAAATGAATATCCCTAGCTATGCAATGTATTTTTGCTCATTTGGCAAACAGACATTCATGAAACCGGTAGTCTTTAATCAAAAAGATTTGAAAGTAATGTTCTATTAAACAGCCATGCCAAATAATTCCCCTTTAGTTCTTCATTTAAAAAGAATCACACATTTTAATCGTATCTTACTCATTTCTTGTTAATTTGCTCAAAAATGAGGGCCTATGTTCTACTAATGACAAAGTGTTCAGGTATTAAATTTGCATTTCCCAGTTTCAAACATTGCAGCATATCATCTACACGCATACGCACATATACATTAAAAAGGAATTAAAAATGTATTTTCCCACCTTAATGGAAAGTAGCAGATTTTAGAAATACATTTAACTACTAAAAGCTTGGCAATCTGTGATGTGATTTTGGTGCAGATCACAAAACAACTTTAGGGTGTGAATCCGCATGAAGACAATTGTAACAAAAGGGGGGAAAATCACGTATGGAGAAAACTCACAGATTTTAAGGTAGCTGTATAGCTGAGGTCAACAGCCCTCTGTTTAGAAATATGCAAAGAGTTCATAGTTTTTGAAAGCTTTCTAAGAATAGTTGCTTTCTATGCATTCAGTATTATTTTTCCAAAAGTATTACTTTTCATGAAAAGAAAATGGCTGTGTCTAATCATGCAGTCTGACTTACATACACAAAGTTTCAAAACTATTTTGAATGGAATGGAATGGAATGGAGGAGAGGAGAGGAAGCAGAATGGAATGGAGTGGAATGGAGGAGAGGAGAGGAGAGGAGAGGAGAGGAGAGAATGCAGAATGGAATGGAACGGAACGGAACAGAGGAGAGGAGAGGAGAGGAGAGAAGAGAAGAGAAGAGGAGAGGAGAGAAGAGAAGAGAAGAGAAGAGAAGAGAAGAGAAGAGAAGAGAAGAGAAGAGAAGAGAAGAGAAGAGAAGAGAAGATTTTAAATAGGAGGTGGCACCTGGTGTCCATTCTTACGCATTGCTTCAATTGTGGGGGAAAAATATTTAAATTCTGAAAATTTCATTTCAAAATCCATATTGAGCTATTTACTCCATACTGAGTAATGATAGCCTTTTTCAATTTTGGGCAAATATTATCCTGGGAATGAAAATGCATGTTTTGCTCTGTCTAATTGTTCACATTCTCACCCCATTGTACAGCATACACTGAGCACTGCACTTGTCATTTAAATTCATCAAACATTTGGCATAACTAATAGTAGAGAAGGTTAAACTGTGGGATCCTTGGTGCTCTCTGAGCTTGGTTGTTTTCTTGCAGATATTTCATTATCCAACTAGGTAACATCATCCATACTAGAGGAAAATGGACTTTGTTTTCTCTCTTTATATACAGTGGCAAGCTACTCCTTCTAGCACTGATGATTTTACCTAGTTGGGTAATGAAATGTCTGCAAGAAAACAACCAAGCTCAGAAAACAAAAAGGACTCCATATTTGGGATATTTGACCGGGAAATATTTCAGACATACAAGAAACCCACCAATGGTAATTTCCATGACTGAACAATGTGATTGCAATTATGTCTGCATTCCTCATTTTGGTTAGGAAACTTTCCTAACATATTTCAGTCTAAGCAGATCTTAAAAAACATGCTCTAAAGCCAACTTCTACATTAAATTTCTTGTTGTTCCCAAGATGCTGAAAGGAGTTATGTTTGATTACTGTTGCTAGCAAGCTCTAATAGTAACTATAGCAACAAGCTGAATAAAGAAGAAAGTTGTAGGAAACCTATGCATTTCATTCCAATGAGTTTTGCACTTTTAGGAGCAAATGTCCATTTCTCTTTTCCTGAAATATGAGACAGAAGAAGAACAAGCAAAAGAATGTATGATAAAATGGGCTAAAAAATGGCTTCTAATATACAAAGAGACCAAAGGGAAAATATGTGGTTGAAAGGAGTGAAATTTGCATTATGTTCTAGCCTTAAAAAGATCTTTTTTTAAAAAAAATAGGATGTATCGTTGGTCTTTGTCAGCAGAGAAATTATCTACAATGCATAAAATATTTTGAATTTTTGCTGAAAATATGAACAAGATGAAGGCAGTGGTGGGATTCAGCTGGTTTGCACCGGTTCGGCAGAACTGGTAGCTAAATTTTGCTGTTCGGAGAAGCAGCTGAATGCACACTGCTTCCGGAAGTCCAGTCTAGGAGGCCTTCCAGGGCTAGAACGGCCTGCCAGAAGTGCGTGGATGCCACTTCCGGAAGTCCATTCTAGGCCTCGGAGGGCCAGGCCTGCATCCAATAAGAGAACCGGTTGTTCAGGTATTTGAATCCCACCACTGCATGAAGGGATGCTTTATCGTGGTGGGTGGGCATGTAAAATGGTTAAAACATTTTGGATACGAATACATGCATTAATTGAGAAGATTTTAAAGGTTAAAGTACAATTGAAACCATGGTCATAATAAAAAATTGATAGATTACGTGTCCCAGGATAATGTTGCAGGATCCAATCTGAGTCGGTCACTGAAGGCCAGTGGTGGGGATTTAGCCAGTTCGTATCACTTCGGCAGAACCGGTAGTTAATTTTTTTGTTGCCCAGGCCCAGAATGGACTACCGGAAATGGCATCCACGCAGAGAACCAGTTGTTCACATATTTGAATCCCACCACTGCTGAAGGCAGAGGTTTAGTCTTCTAAGCTTTCAGACTTGTGCTGGACCCCATCCTCACGGGAACTTCTCTCTTTTCAGAATGTGTGCACTGGGGTTTTCTATGCATAGTATTTA
>NW_015387644.1:115526-134397 GCF_001527695.2 Protobothrops mucrosquamatus
TATCTCCGAGACCGCCTTCTGCCTCCGATTACCTCTCATCGGCCGATACGCTCCCACAGAGAGGGTCTCCTCAGGGTGCCGTCAGCCAGACAGTGCCGGCTGGCGACCCCCAGGGGGAGGGCCTTCTCTGTTGGAGCTCCCACCCTATGGAACGAGCTACCCCCAGAGATCCGGGTGATTCCGGATCTCCCCTCCTTCCACCGCGCCCTCAAGACATGGTTATTTAAATTAGCAGGACTGGCCTAAGGGTTATTTTAATTTGGTTTTAAAATAATTTAAAAAAAAAATAAAAAAAAATTCGAATTTTCGGCCTTAGAATAATATTTCATTTTAATTAATATTTTAAATTTTGTATTTTTGTATTCAAGTATTTGTTTTTAAATGGCTGTAAGCCGCCCTGAGTCCGTAGGGAGAAGGGCGGGGTAGAAATACAAGAAATAAATAAATAAATAAATAAAATAAATAAATGTGGTGCCTGGTTTTGTGTGGCTTTTAATTCTTAATTCGGGTATTGACGGCCAGCTATTAAGTCATTGGCCATTGTTTCCTTGTGCTGTCCTGTTCTTAGCTCCTAAGTTCCTCATAAGCTGGTGGTAACTCCTGCTGATTGACAAGGAGACCCATTTTCCAGGCTTCAATCATTTCTATGTCTGTTTTTGTCCCAGCTTGACCAACAATCTTAATAGCTGTGAAATTGAGTATGTCCTTGTTCACTGGATGAGAGGCTACCAGTGAATTTGGCTCTCCTCATCTAAGTGCCCGTGCATGTTCTTGCAATCTAGTGGTTAGCTAGTTACTCAATTCTCAAAGCTGTAGGAGTTGCAGGCATCTTAATTACTCCTGCAAGGAACATTAAGAAAAATATTAACTTCTTTTAGAGTGATGAAGAGCTGTGGCCCATTGTAATACATGTCTTGTTCCTGTCCTGCAGATTCAGGTGCTGCTATAACAGAACCAGACATTATGGCACTGGGATATTTTATGCATGAAGCACATATAATTAGATTTAAGCTATATATTCTGGCTTGCATATTGTGGGCACCACTGACTGTGCTGAAAATTCTTTTCTGGATTAGCCTGGTTATTTCTCCGTGTGGAACAGAAACATGTCCATTTTCTGAGCAAAAGGTCTAATATTCAGCTGGTTTGAGGACCAGCCTCTACAGAGTAGAAATGTCATTTTCCTCTGCAGATTTGAGCATTATGTGTTTTTCCTTACCGTGCTTGGATTTTATACTTCATCCAATGTTATGCAGACAAAATATCTGATGATTTTGTGGACTGAACATATGGATCCATTGAACACATATGAATTTGATGTATAAATAATAAAAGGAAAGACGGGATCACGTGGGTGGAATGGTTTGGCTATTTATTTTTGTTGCCACATTTTTCTTGACGGTATTTAGGAGTGTGTTAATAAAATTGCTGTACATAAACACCTTCCTCTATACACAGTTCCTGCTGTCCGATGTATGTTCTTTCAGATGTCCTCTTAGACGCTTGACTAATTAGCAGTTCTTAAAACATATCCTACTAATTCAACACAGGGATAGCTAGTTAAAGCTATAATATATTGGCTCAAGCTTGGCAAACAGGATATGACAAGGTTTTAAATTAACAGTTTATTTATTTACTATTACATGAACAAATTGGGTATTTACTGATTTATTTATAGTTTAAACACTGCATTCCCTTACATCTTTCTTGGGTTTGATATTTCCCACTCATTTCCATGCAGTTTGTTCATTGCTGCTTACCTTGAAAGGGGATTTATGATGTATGAATGACAGGTATTTATGTACTGAATATATGTCTTTTAAAGTGGTTTAGGCTGCCTTTCAAAACCAGGTTTGCCCAGGGCAGTTTACAACAACATAAAACCATGTGTTTGTCAATGGATTCGGATGACATAAGAACCCAATAAAAGACACATTGAAACCAAGTAATTGGAACACTAAACGCGAATAAAGAAGTTTCTAAATTCATTTAAAAGTCAAGACATTCATTGATTGCAATATCTAGAAGAATTTTATTTAAATGATATGGAATAGGCTGAGACTTGGCACTCTCCAGAGGTTGGAATGTTCCTGGAAGAACTACCCCTTGTTGAGCACAAATCGTGCTTAATGTAGGTGATGAGTTAGAATACAATCTCTGAAAATGCTTTCAGAATACAACTGGAAGCTATTAGAAGTTGGGTTCCTTCAAGACTGTGAATGGCTTTATTAATAACAATACTCTGAATCTGGATCAAAAGTGAATTACAGAATACAGAGTAAAAGAGATGGAAAGGGCCTTGGAGAAAACAGTCCCGGCCCACTATATATTATTAATTTAAATTGGCATAAAGAAACTTGAGTTTCTTAAAATCTGGCTTCTGTACCCAACTCCTGGTCTTCAGCTGAATGCCAGGCCACAGCCCCTTCAGAACTGGGCCATGGAAGGGATGGGCAAGCATGAATGCATGCCCAAAGCTGCATTTGTGAAAATGACCCATTAACAAAACCATCCCACCCTTGACACTACCTCCACCTCTACAAAGGTTGGGGACCACTGCTCTAGTCTAACCCCCTGCTGAAGCAGGACACCTATATTGAAAACCAATTAAAGATTGCACAAAGCATTAAAGCATATGTTCATAAACCCAGTTCTGGTCAAGCTTCATGCTGACAATATCTTTCACTAATTGAATTTTGGGGGACTATATTGGAGGGAAGTTGCACGTATAACACTTAACCCGGTGTGCTTCAGAACCCTTTCAGAAGACTCTGGAACCAGATTATGTAAACATCCAAGGACTCAAGGTTTACCTACCTACCTGGTGCTGCTTAAGATATTAACTGTGTCTGATCCTCAGTTAGCAATGTTTGATGAAGAAAACTGGGAGCACATGAGCTGTGTAACATATAAGCCAACCCAATTTGGGATGTTGCATAATATCACTATTGACCATCTGGTGTGTCTGTTAAAACACCAGTTTTAGTGGGCTGTTTTCTGCCATATTGAAACTGGAGGCACAGTGCAATATGTTTAACTGTAGTTTTCAAATTAGAAGAGGTTTTTTTTTTTGTCCAGTGGTATTTTTTTTTTAACTACTGTGATTGACAGTACGAGACTATTCCCGGTATATGTAAACTTGTTTTCTTTCAGATCAACCTGAAAGGAAGAAATGTGATCCAACAGTAGAGTTTATCATATGTTCATTTTCAAGGTACACACCTGACCTTTTTCCTTGTCGGAAAGATCTCAAAAACACAATAAACTCAAGAAAACATATTGGCTAAAGAGTAGCAATAGAGCAATAGTTTTGTCCAGACAATCTAGGGAGCTGTGATGTCTCTCTTGGGTGACTCCCCAGATTCCTCCTCAGATGCCAGCTCAGGGGAGGTTGAGTCCATTCCTGGGACATTAGGAACTGAGTTGATTGATGGCTCTGAATGGCCATCCGAAAGAGATTTTGAGGAGGCTTCATCTGGGGAAAGTTTGCAGTGGCAGATGGCCAGCAAAGAGGAGGAGGAACTGCCTTCTGCAGCTGATCCGAGAACACACAGGGCAGAGAAAAGGCAGGAGCAATGGAGGTCAGCCAGACTACCCGAGAGGAAAAAATCCCACCCGTCTTGATGGGCAGCACCAGAAAGTTGGCTATTTATCACAGCAGACAGATGGAGGTGTTGCTGGGAACCACATATTGGATTTCTAGCTGCTTGTTTGAGCATGGTGATTCCTGCTTCATTCTGGATTGACACCATGTTTGGAATTGTGCCTTGGAGACTCTGAAATTTCCATGCCATGTGAGCGCTCTTGTTTTGTTGGTTTACGTTTTGCCTGGTGGAGTAAGTTTGTATGAGTAACTTACAATTGCTTTGTGAACTATTAGGCCACTGTTCTGTGGATTAATCTTGGCCTGCTCATGGCTGGACTTGGGACGGTTCTGAGTTTGGTGAAGGGAATTGCTGGGAAATATTAGCAAACTCACTAAATCACAGTTACATGCATGTGTGAGTGAGTGTGGCAGCACACTCGAGTTTCTTTATGCTAATTTAAATTAATAATATATCGTGGGCCATAACTGGCCATTACTGCAACCCAATTCCAACAGTTTGTTATAGCACAGAGCTATAAAAAATATTATTTAACTATTTCTATTCAGTTTTATAAAATGTGTTTCCTTCTGAGATTTCTTTAAAAAAGGGAAATGAAGGTAAATGAAATTCTCTTTCCACTTAAAGGTGACTACCCAATTAGCTCTTCAGCCATATGGGTTCGAATCCCATAAAGGGTGTGACTAGCTGATGAGGACTAATGAGTCCGAAATAGCTATACTAGTCCCCCACTTAAATCTTTAACTCTTTGTCAGCAAAAAGAAATCTGAATTTGTAATGTATCATTTTCCCGTGTAAGATTGAGAGTATTTGGCGATGTTTCGATGAGGTCCCACTCGTCATCTTCAGGCTGGGGTCCTCGGCTTTGTGCTTGTGCGAGCTCGCACAAGCACGAAGCCGAGGACCCCAGCCTGAAGATGACGAGTGGGACCTCATCGAAACATCACCAAAATACTCTCAATCTTACATGGGAAAAGACCTGAATACGCAAAGACCTGCATACCTATTCCCGTGAAAATCTACGAAAACAAATATGTGTGTGTGTGTGTGTGTGTGTGTGTGTGTGTGTACATACTATACATATACTGGCCAACACATGACCTTTCATATTGTCATTTGTATCTTACAATGCTATTGGGGAGGGACATTTTGGAAATTAGAATTTTTATGATTTCTTTTTTAGTGTTAGACACTCAGAGATTTTGGGAATTTGGGCATGCAATTAGATAAATAAATTAAATTCATTACACCTCAAAGAACTACCATGAAGCTTTTCTTCAGACTGGGAAGCATGTGGTACCATCCACCAGCAGAGGGATGTCTTGGGGAAAGTAGAAGCAACAGCACCCTTCCCCACATGCCATAATAAAGGAAGTTCTGAAACCTCAACAAAAAAATTCGCAAGCAACCTGAAACGAAGTTAGAAAAAAAAAAGTGATTTTTTTTTTCTCCCACTGGGGATTCTTTTTGTTCTTGCAATAATGCAAGGCAGATTTCAATATGGATTGAGTTTATGGAAAGGTGTGAAGGTTTGCGTGTGACAGTGAAATCCATCTAATGGTGCAGACAGCACATCATTCTACATGAGCAAATGTTCAGGGCTCTCTTCTGAATTATCTGCGGCTGCACAATCTTAAACTGGAATGAAGCTGTGAATCTCAATTTGCTTCTCATTGGCTGAGAAGATGTTTTTGGAAGGATGAGAGAGAGAGAAAGAAAACCCTCTATCCTCCACAGTCATCTCTACTCAATGTTTTTCATTCCGTGTCTACAATTTTCCCCCCCTCTCTCTGAAATGTTCCATTCTCCCCTAGAGCATTTTCAGGGGGGAAAAAAATCCTTAGAATCTCTTACAACTGCTCTTTAGGACTATAAAATGTTGTGTTTCAGGCATCCTGCAGATAGGGAACAACTTAAAGCTTCCCTTATATTCCATTGCTGCAATTCCACTCTGTATAGTAATTGTGATTTAACCTGTGGGGTCACATTTCATAAGAAATATAACAGCCATTGCACCTAACGTCCACTAAGCACGTCTCTGAAACATAATGCCTTGAAAAACATAAGAAAGCTCATAATATTCTAGCTTTAGAAGGAAACCGAGTATGCCAAGCATAATGTTCCCAGCAGTAAATGGGCCAGCAATTTCTACTTCAAATTTTACGAAATCAACAGATGATTGTTTTTTTTGAATAAACCTGACTAAAGGACTAACAGAAAACAGTGCCAAATAAAGTACTGAATCCTGATCTAAGTGTATGATATGCTTTTTAAAAAAAGGCTGGAATGAAATGGATCTAAACATCGATTTTCAGTACTCTGAAAAACCACTGAAGCAAAAGCTTCAATATGTACATTCAGAGGAGTGACTCTTCAAAATATTTAAACTTGACTTCTGATGATCACGACTATGCAGTTTTCTCCACAGCGTGACAAAAGGGGATTGCTCTTACTTCCACCTTATTCAATCAATTTATTAATTCAATCAATTTATTACAGCCAAAGGCCACACATAAATCAAACAAAACAAATAAAACAAAACTAAACAGAACCATCACAAGTGGACATAGCAATACATCACACCTTATGTCCAACTGATGATCCCAACGAAGGAAGCACAGCTGAGACTTTCAAATCTCTAATGCAAAACTTTATTGAGCACACCACTTCGGCACAGATGAATAGAAAATCAGCTCTGGCTAATTGGCACCAAATCAACCTATTAAAAGTGTAGAAACTCCCCTCCCCTCTGACAGAGCAGGTCACATTGCCCAATTAAGCTTTAGGCAATTATTATGAGAGAAAATCTCAGTCAACAAATCTTGAATGACCTTGGTTCTCAGGCTTAGCAGCTCAGCATCTGCAATCAACATTCCATTCTCTCCCTCCACCCTCCATCCTCTGGGTCTGTAGGCAAGCTAAGAAACAGCAATGGTTGAAGCCTTGTAATGTTTCTTTGAAGCTTGACACCTTAATTCCAAGATGTTTCTTCCATCTTCCCAAGCCAGCCAAAAGTCCTAGGAGGTCCACCCTGGCTCTATTTGACCACTAACTATGTCCAATCCTAGTTAGCTTTCAAGAACAGCCAAGAAATCTTTCTCTGAATCTTTGTTGTAGCTCATCTTATCTTCTGAATTATCATTGAGCAACTTGTCTCTTCTTGGGACACCAACTCTCTGAAATTATTCCTGAGAAATTTCTTTCTGTTCCTTTGTTTTGGCTTACATTCCCTGTGAAGCCCACGTCGCTGCTATTAGGAATGAAGACTATATTTCCTTTCTTGCTGAAAACGCTCTTCCTGCTTAGATGCTGAACATCTCTCTGTAGTTATATTTTGCCGATTACTTTTACATGTTTAAACAATTGTGTGTTTGATTATTTAACTGCACTAATATTTCACAGCTTCTTGAAGGGGCTTTAAAGTAGAACACAAGAGGGATATTTTCAAACAAACAAAGAGATAAGGCCGTTATTTCTACATTGAGCTAACTTCACAATAACTTCAACCACAACTTAACAAATCTAATCAAAGAGAGAAGCAACTGAGAACTAAAAAGAAATTTCCTGACAGAACAATTAATCAGTGGAAAAACCTGCCTCCAGAAGTTGTGAATGCTCCAACACTGGAAATTTTTAAGAAGAGACTGAACAACCATTTGTCAGAAATGGTACAGGGTTTCCTGCCTGACTAGGGAGTTGGACTAGAAGACCTCCAAGGTCCCTTCCAACTCTGTTATTCCTACTCTACACTACTTCTATTCTATTCTATTCTATTCTATTCCATTCCATTCCATTCCATTCCATTCCATTCCATTCTATTCTATTCTATTCTATTCTATTCTATTCTATTCTATTCTATTCTATTCTATTCTGCATTCTATTCTATATTCTATTTCATTCCATATTTTCTATTCTATTCTATTCTATTCTATTCTATTCTATTCTATTCTATTCTATTCTATTCTATTCTAATCTAATCTAATCTAATCTAATCTACTCTATTCTATTCTATATTTTCTATTCCATTCCATTTCATATTTTCTATTCCATTCCATATTTTCTCTTCTCTTCTCTTCTCTTCTCTTCTCTTCTCTTCTCTTCTCTTCTCTTCTCTTCTCTTCTCTTCTCTTCTCTTCTCTTCTCTTCTCTTCTCTTCTCTTCAGTTCTAAATTGTAAGTACACCTCTTCTTCCTCATCATCTTTATAGCATTATTCTATTCTATTCTGTTATGTTATGTTCTAATCACAGTTCCCTCCTGCATCTCCCTACTTTAGACCAGGGATCCCCAACTCCCGGTCCGTGGACCAGTACCAGGCCGCAGCATGCCAGCAACCAGTCTGCACAAACAAGCAAAGCCCCATCCGCGAGATGCAGGCAGCACACAAAACCACACACCCCTCCGGTCCACGGAAAAGCCTCTCTCCATGGAACCAGTCTCTGGTGCCCAAAAGGTTGAGGACCTCTGCTTTAGACCATCAAATTTGCTTCCAGGAATCCTCGTAACATCTCTAGAAGGGGAAAATCACTTTGGTTTTTAATAATCCCTAGAGCTATAATCCTATAAAATATATTATAGGTGAACTTGTGAGTTCAGTTCAAGCAAAACTCATTTTTTTAAATTTACTCATTCACCCTGAAGGATTTTATAATGTGTTCTAACTTCCTATAAAATCCTCTATGGTGGATTTTATATTTTGGCACCAAGAAACACTGAGGACCAGATCTCTCAGGAGTTTGGCAAAATGAAGACGCATCAACAGATGGTCACCTCAGTAGCAGATTGAAATCAACATGGCTGATTAATGCACAAGTGTACAGCAGCACTCAGGATCAACGTCAGACCTTCAACATCTACTCTGCGGTAACTTGTCAGGGAGAAAAATGTTAAGCTATGGAGTTAATTTACAGATTTTTGCAAGAAGACCTCTTTGAAATAAACGTGGTAAAGGTTTATTCACCGTGTGCTACTTCCTTTCTTTGTCTTTTCAGCCAAAGAAACACCGTCCAACTTATCTACTTAAAAAGAGCCCAGCCTGAATAATTATATACACCAATTGTTCTCCATCTGTTACTAGCTTGATCTACAAATGCAATTTTGTTGTACCAGAAAAGCAAATAGCAGACATTCAGCTGTTCAGTTTTTCCAACTTGGTCTGCTAGTGGAAAATCATACTATTATGGTTCTAATTGTAGATGAAAAACTGATTCATTTCTAAGTCTGTTCCTGTGGACGGTCTGCTTTAGGGATGAGCATTTAGGGATATGTTATTAGTACTAGTATTAGTAGTGGAAATAGTGCCAGTAAGTTATTGGTATTAACTAATATTATTGTAACTAGCAGTAGAAGTGCTACTAACTGCTAATATGTATGCACGTACAATTAGAAGTAACAGTTGAACTTCCTTAATATCTCTCTCTCTCTCTCTCTCTCTCTCTCTCTCTCTCTCTCTCTCTCTCTCTCTCTCTCTCTCTCTCTCTCTCTCTCTCTCTCTCTCTCTCTCTCTCTCTCTCTCTCTCTCTCTCTCTCTCTCTCTCTCTCTCTCTCTCTCTCTCTCTCTCTCTCTCTCTCTTTCTCTCTCTCTCTCTCACACACACACACCACATTCTCTCTCTGTGTGTGTGTTGCTTTTTAAGGTGCATTTTGGCACAAGATTAATTGACAGGATCCATTGCCAACATTTTGAGGTATTGCTGTAAATCTCTGTATCCCTCTATCACATAAATTCTATACCCATCTAACATTTAGTTCCCCCTGATATTTAGGACATCTGAAACAACATATTGATAAACAGTAGGATTTATCATCTAAGCTGCCATTCCAGAGGAAATAAAGCAAAGCTTGTTTTGCTGTATTTCCTCATAGCTGGAGGACATATGATTTCCCATTGTTGCCTTATTACACTTCCTGGTTTTACACCCTTCTTGAAATATAGTCACTGTGACATCTTGCCAGCTTTCCCCCATGGTATGAATGCCTTACATTTCACAACAAGATTCAAGATCACGTGAAGTGTTGATACCGTTTATAGTGACTTGGTAAGACCACACTTGGAGTATTGCATCCAGATTTGGTCGCCACAATATAAAAAAAAAGATGTTGAGACTTTAGAAAGAGTGCAGAGAAGAGCAACAAAGATGATTAGGGTACTAGAGGCTAAAAGATACAAAGAACTGTTGCAGGAATTAGGTATGGCTAGTTTAATGAAAAGAAGGACTGGAGATGATATGATAGCAGTGTTCCAATATCTAAAGCAGTGGTTCTCAACCTGTGGGTCGGGACCCCATTTGGGGTCGATCAACCATTTCACGGGGGTCGCCAAGCAAGGCTGTCCACCATTTTTTTTGTCCGTCATTTTTTTCCCCTTTTCCGGCGGGTGCCTTACCTCCCTTGGGCTGGGCCAGCTGGTGGTCGGCCTGCTCCGTCTCTGCCGCTTGCCAGCTACGTCTCAGCCGGCGCAGGGGGCGGAACCACACATGTGCGGTGCTCCCAGGCAGGGAAAGTCCTCGACTTGCGACCGGTTGGGTAGTCCTCGACTTACGACTGGTTTAGTCCTCGACTTACGACCAGTTTAGTCCTCGACTTATGACCGGTTGGGGTCGCGGCATTAAAAAGGTTGAGAACCACTGATCTAAAGGGCTGTCACAAAGAAGAGGGGGACAACCTATTCTCCAAAGCACCTGAAGGCAGGAAAAGGAAGTAATAGTTGGAAACTAAGCATAGAGAGAACCAACTTAGAACTAAGGAGGAATTTCCTGACAAAGAGAGCAATTAATTAATGGGAAATGTTGCCTTCAGAAGTTGTGAGTACTCCATCACTGGAGGTTTTTAAGAAAAGATTGGACAACTATTTGTCTGAAATGGTATTAGAGCTTTCTCCTTGAGCAGGAGCTTTGACTAGAAGGTCTCCAAGGTCCCTTCCAACTCTGTTATTATTCTGTTCTTATCAAAAATTTGAGAACTAGGTTAGTTAGAAAATCTTGAAAGATGAATGTAAGCTCTTTTATCAGTAAGTATATTAAGGCATGGACTTTGATCTTCTTTCTGATTGTATTTCATGGGGAAGATGCTAATCATTTATCTGACACCAGAAGCTTTCATGACATGATGCTTCCAGTTAGTTGTGGAGTAACTTTTCTTACCCCCTGCACAATGACATCTAATTCAAAGAGGAAGCTTTTTTTTGTTTTTCTTTTTTTGGGGAAAAAAAGCAGCAAAGCTAGCTAGGTACCCATTTGTTTTAGACAGGCCAGTTAGAAAGAATATTGGCTAGCTCAAGGAGAGAAAGATGAGAGCAGTTAGGATCAGTGTGCCGCAGCATGAAAACACTGCCAAGTTTTTGGGGAGCAAAGCTACTGACAATGTGGAGAAAACCTATGTTCCAATGCAAACAATGTAATCTCTAAGCCATAGGCTATTCTAGCCGTTTGTGTAATGGAGTCAGTCCCAACATAAAGCTCCTATCTTAGATGGCAAACTACAGGAAACAAATGTCCATATTGAGCTTTTATGTCTGTGGTCAACTCTGGAAAATGACATGTATGGTTATATAAGCAAATGTAGCTTTAAAGCATAAATAACCTGTTGTTCTTTTGTTAACAAATTAGCATGCAATGGCTTTGTTCTTAATATTCATGTTTACCTTAATTGTGTACAAAAGAATCATGTATTTTTTTTTACTTTTTATGTCTATGGAGATTCTCGGTCATCCAGGTCATAGTTATCCCAAAGATGCTTTTTCACGAGGCATCTAGACCAGGGTTTTTTAACCTTTTCACCCATTGTACCACTTTTAGGATATGGCAATATCCGAGTACCACCAGTCGCCTAGCAAGGTGTCAAAAACTTGATGACCAAAAAAAAACCAACAGAAAAAAGTGGTAAAGTACAGGTAGTCTTCGACTTACAACAGTTCATTTAGTGACTGTTCGAAGTCACAATGGCACTGAAAAAAGTGCCCCCCAAGCCACAGCCGAGCAAGACACCTGTCTGCCCACCCGGCGGCGCTCTTTCTCCTGTCCAAGGTTTCCATTGTTGTGAGCATTTCTGTTGAGGATTGGCAGCGGGGGTGGGGTGGGGGTGTTTGGTTTTTATTCCCCCCGTCTGCTGGGTGGTTGCAGCAGGTTTTGGTCACTTCACATGACCCTGGGACACTGTGACTGTCATAAATATGAATCAGTTGCCAAGCATCTGAATGTAAATCACAAGACCCTGGAGATGCTCAACATTCCAGCTGATTGGTGCTTCTTCAGGGCTCAGCAGAAGCACTAGGATCAGCGCCGAGCTCCAGCTGGAGCCTGGCGCTGATCCTGGCGCTTCCACTAAGCCCTGACAGCCCCGAAGTGCCGATCAGCTTGAACCTGGCGCTGATCCTGGCGCTTACGCTGAGCCCTGACAGCCCTGCAGCTCCAGCCATCTCTCACTCAGGCTTGTGCAGTGCTGCCACCAGTTCAGCTCATTCCCCTCCCCCGCTACCACTTTTCTAAGATGGTTGCGTACCACCTGCCAGGTGCCAATGTACCACAGATGGTACCCGTACCACTGGTTGAAAAGCCCTGGACTAGACTTTCTTGTTTTTTCTTTGAAGACGTTTTGTTTCTCATCCAAGAAGCTTCTTCAGCTCTAATTTCCATTCCCCACCATCCAGTCAGAGCTGAAGAAGCTTCTTGGATGAGAAGCAAAATGTCTTCAAAGAAAAACAAGAAGGTCCAGTTGCCTCCTGAAAAAGCATCTTTGGGTTTTTACTTTTTATCTGCTCTTGCCGATTTGCAGGCTACTTCCTTATCTCTCTCTATTTATTTTCTTTCAAAGATTACCTGGGATGCACTGATATCCCCATTAAAGTAGCTTTAGATCACAGGTGTTATGACTGAGTCCCTGGAGATCTGTCACTGTTGATCAGAATAGGCAAAACTAAACAAAGGGGTCTGACATGTTATAAGCAGAATCTTAGCTTTCTGTAGGAAGAATTGGCCAAGGATTGTTATGTGATGGCTGGGTCTTCCTAATCTAAATCTCACACATTATTCAGAATATACCACCAGATCATTTAGATGTAAGAAGATGCAAATAATTCACCTTGGACCAAATAAAGGCTGATCAATCTTTCAATTTGATGTTCAGCAAGCAGAAACTCAGATGACCTGGGCAAGTGATGTGAGGAGAGGGTGAAGTAGAAAAATAAGGTTGAGGAACTAGATGGAGAAGACAATGGACAAAGTGGATGGGCAAGACCAAAGAGCTGATTGACATGGCCTTGAAAGTAATTATTGAGACAGGTTGAGATAAATAAGCTCCGTCTGAAATTTAGTTTCTTCTATTACAAATGGGATGTCAATGCCGCTAACATCGGATGTTTTTGCATTGACAACAGATGGAAGTGTAGCCATCTTTTTCCTTTCGCTTTTAGAGTTAGATGATGCTGGGAGGGGGGATGTGAATGAGAGTCCAGCTAGACATAACAACATTAAACTTAGCATGAGAATCAAGGTTATTGAGCCCAGAGCTGATAAAGAATTGGCGGGCTGGAGAGCTGGAGAGGAATCCCGCACTTCAATCTAATTGGGGAAAGTGATTTATGACTGTTAATTGGAGGAGGGAATTGTGCTTTGATACTAGGTGTTCAGGGGAGGGGAATTCAATTTTTGGCTTCGATTATGTAGTGCCAGTGTTATGCTACTTGAATAAAAGATCCTTTAAGGTAAACAATGCCTCAAAGTTCTTTTGAAGAGTTTCATCTGTCAGAACCATGACTTAGAACTCTACAGAACAATGTGTACTTAGCCCATTTCAGCAATATTAAGTCCATTTTAATTATTCCATTATTAGTACATTTTCATATTAGTAGACAACTAGTTTACTAGTTTAGAACTGCACTGACTTCTAAGGTACACATTGGGTGATTTAGCTTTTGAGACTACAGTGAAACCACTAAATCTAGAACCAGTGGAATTCAAAAGATAACCCTCTTCTAATTCTTAGATTTGCTTAAGAAGTAATAAACTGAGCATTCCGGTTGTACCTTATTAATGCAAGACTGCTTTATGCAGTACTGTTCATTAGGATGTTTTGCAAGGGCTGGTGTGGGTTCCTTGGCGTTCTCTGAGCTTGGTTGTTTTCTTCAAGACGTTTCATTAACCACCTATGTAACATCAGTTCACTGATGACGTTATCGAGTTGGGTAATGATGCCTCTTCAAAACAATCACAACAACAACAAAACAAGCTCAAAGCGCACCAAGGACCCCACAAACATTATCTTCAATTGGTACAGGGTTTGATACTTGCATTCATGAAAACATTTTCCCCCCTTTCTCTTGAAATTTAGAAGTAGAGCTCTCCCAAGCCTACAAATTTGTCTCATGGGAAAACAAGAAAAGTTATGTTTCATTAAGACAGTGGTTCTCAACCTATGGGTCGCGACCCCATTTGGGGTCGATCGACCATTTCACGGGAGTCGCCAAGCAAGGCTGTCCGCCATTTTTTTTTGTCTGCCATTTTTTCCCCTTTTCCAGCGGGTGCCTTACCTCCCTTGGGCTGGGCCAGCTGGTGGTCGGCCTGCTCCGTCTCTGCCGCTTGCCAGCTACGCCTCGGCCGGCGCAGGGGGCGGAACCACGCATGCGTGGCACTCCAGGGCAGGGAAAGTCCTCGACTTACGACCGGTTGGGTAGTCCTCGACTTACGACCGGTTTAGTCCTTGACTTACGACCGGTTGGGGTCGCGGCATTAAAAAGGTTGAGAACCACTGGATTATGATGTCTCATGCAACGTATTGGCCCATGATGGAAATACACTAAAGTTGGTAATTAAATGTTCTTATTGCTAACTTTTTGAAACCAGACCAGACAGATCACCTGTTGATACTGGTACAGTAACTAAAGGAATCCTAAAACTGTTGATTTGGGGTTTCAAAATTAATAGTATCTGTATTTAATGGCATTTGTAAAGCAATTGGGTGCACACTTTTATTTATATCATCGCATCAGAGGGAATTGTCAATTTTACCTAGGAAGCATAACAGCTTCTCTTGAATCATATTTATTATTATTTTTGACAAATACCTTATGCACGAGATAGCATCTAAAATTTAATTATCACATTGGTGTGATGTAGAGTCCTGATGCAAGTCAAATTATGCAAAACACCACTATTTTAATTCAATTCCAAACTCAGTGTCTGAAGCAAAAAATTCTCATATCCATCATTCCATTTGCCTCTCTGTTTATTTCAAGAGCAAAGGCTGCTAATTAAATTCACTTTTTCTGGGATGCATTTTCTATCACTCATCGAATAGCAGGTAAACTCAATTTGTGAACCCATTGTCCCTGATGCTCCTGAGTAGACATCTCAGCTGGAAAGGAGTTTGCTTAATCTTTCTTGTGTTATCCATGGTTACAATAATAATAATAATTCAAAGGTAGTGTAAATCATTGCTGCCCTCTTTTTCTTAACATCCCAACTCAAACAAATGCAGATCGACAGCGGGAGATCAGCTGCAGGATTCAAATATGAGATTTTGATTTGTGAGAACAGGCACATTGACTAGGGGAAGGGACAACTTGCCACAGCCAACTCATTGTGGCCAGCTCACCGTGGCCAACTCACTGTGGCCAACTCACCATGGCCAACTCGCCATGGTCAACTCACCATGGCCAACTCACCATAGCCAACTCGCCATGGCCAACTCGCTGTGGTCAACTCACCATGGCCAACTCACCATGGCCAACTCACCATGGCCAACTCACTGTGGCCAACTCACTGTGGCCAACTCGCTGTGGTCAACTCACCATGGCCAACTCGCCATGGCCAACTCACCATGGCCAACTCACTGTGGCCAACTTGCTATGGTCAACTCATTGCAGTCAACTCAGCATGGTCAGCCAACTTGCCATGGCCAACTCCCCATGGGACTACAGAGTTTAAATGCATCTCAAAGAAATGAATGTGGATGTTGTGATTCCTCGCCAGCCAGTGGATCCGGCAGCTGATTCTGAGGAATCAGATGAGGAGGAGATACCTGGAGTGACATTAGAGTCAGAGGAAGGCTCTGAGGAGCTCCAAGACTTACAGTCGGATGAGGAGCCTGGCCCCTCTACTCGCGCACAGGCTGAGACACAGCTGTGCTGGGAGCCTGAGTTGGACAGTGATGAAGAACAGCTGGGACAAATCCAGGATGCACGAAAGCGCAAGCAAGAGAAGTGAGTGGGACAGACGAATGCAATGGAGCGGCTCTAAAGGCAAAGGAGAAGGCATTAGGAAGCCACGCCTTGGCTGAATTATAAAAGGGAAGGTGTGGGAGGTGCTGGTTGCCAAAGGCAACCATTCATGTTGAGGATCAAGTTTCTGTGGACTGTGTTTGTTTGCCTTGGGCATTGACTCAGGTCTGTGAGAATAAAAAGGGTTGGTTTTTTCTTGCGGTTCCTGCCTGTTTCTTGGAAGAGGGGTTTCTCCTTGTCAGCATAACAAGGACTCACGTAGGCTGGGACAGAATAGTGGAATGTTAGTTGCAAAATAGTATCTATTTAGTCCCATGTTTCATTAAGGAAATTACATCTTCCTATTGATTTTGCAGTTAATGAATGTTATTTATGGAAATCTGTAAAAAAAAAAGTGGTTTCGTACTAGGTTTAGTTTTTTTTAAAAAAAAAATTATCTGAAATAACTTAGAATAAGTGTCCAAGTAGATGGAAGGGAGATAACATCTTTAACAGAAGGAGTACATGCTTCAGAATATTTCATCTCAGATTAACATTATCAAAAGATAATTAAGAATTCAAATTAGTTTCGGGGAAAAGGTGACCACTCTTTTAAAAATAAATATTAGTTCAAGACGTGCTCAAAGGGACTCTCATGTCAATAAATGCTCTTATGGCTTGTATGAAAGAGTCTCATGAAGACATCTAGACTTATTTACATAAAAGTATCACTACCATTGTCATTGTGTTTGTATGCATGTGTGTTAGCTTTTCCTGACTTTCAGGTTGGTCATTGGACATATTGTTTTACTTCCATTTCTTTTTACAATTTGAGTCCTACAGTTTCTTTGAAGCTTGACAAGCTTCATTGGTTAATGATCTCCCTAGGATTTTGGGCCTCTACTACCCCAGGTAGTTAGTGCACCTTTCACTGCAGTTTCAAGAATTCATTCTTTTTTTTTTTAATTTTACTGCTTGAGTATACTGTAGATATTAATCTTTCTGTTATTTTTTAGCTTCCTTTAACCACCTATATAAATGCATTAAATCCATTCTCAATCTTGGAACTTAACCATTTTTTTTTCTCACTGAAATCGATGAAGAATTTGTAAAAGCTAATATCCACACAGAAATGGAGAAGATTCTTGCCCCACCTTTAAATGACACATAACATTCTCATAAGAGAATTGGATTGCATGTCCTACCTACACCCCAATGGGTTTCTCATAGTAGGATAGTTTTTTAAAAAAATAAGATAGTAACAATGGTGGGATAATGTTATTATTTTTTTTTTTTTAAATGCATATATAAGATCACCAGATCCGGACAGAAAAAAATTCAGAATACTTCTAGATGTCAACAAATAAACCTCATTATTTGCTGACATCTCTTGATGATCCAGATTTTTGCCACTCAGATCCAATAGCTCTACCGTATGCTCACGATCTGCACATTTCTTTCATTTTTAGTGCATTTGGTATTATGTATGCTGCTAAAGATGGAGAGCATTGATAAACCATTGATCTATCTTCACTCAGCCCTGTTGACAAGTTTGTAGTTTTCCTGGAGGAAAACTATTCTCAATATGCTTTACGCTTAAGCACAGTGATCAAACTATGCGCTATATAAAGTAAAGCATTTTGTTTTTGTTGGACATGCTATGAATAGTTTTGCCATTCCAGAAAGCTAAATGTCTAGCTGATGTCTAAACCTCATAATAAGGTCTATTTACACAGCTCTAGCTGCTCTCTCTGGTTCCCTGTGGAACATGTACTGTATCTCTTGTATTTAGTCCAATTGTGTCAAAAAATGAGATTAGACTTCTGAGATGTGGACAATTAACATTCCTAGATGTCTGAGGCTACAGTCTAATGGAAACTAAGTGCATTGGAGTCTGTCCAATTTCATGTTCAGTTGCAACCTGGTTTGAGGGGGAATCTGAAATTATTTTATGGAGAGACAAACTACGTATACTGAACATGTATATTCCATCAGCTCCTCATTTATATTAGAGTTAACAGTAGTAGCCCTATCATTTGGATCACTTGTCGTTAGTTGCGAAGTCGTGTCCGACCCATCGCAACCCCATGGACAACGTTCCTCCAGGCCTTTCTGTCCTCTACCATCTTCTGGAGTCCATTGAAGCTCCTGCCTACTGCTTCAGTGACTCCATCCAGCCACCTCATTCTCTGTCATCCCCTTCTTCTCTTGCCCTCCATCTTTCCCAGCATCAGGCTCTTCTCCAGTGAGTCCTTCCTTCTCATTAGGTGGCCAAAGTACTCGAGTTTCAGCTTCAGGATCTGGCCTTCTAAAGAGCAGTCAGGGTTGATCTCCTCTAGGACTGACCGGTTTGAACGTCTTGCAGTCCAAGGGACTCGCAGGAGTCTTCTCCAGCACCATAGTTCAAAGGCCTCAATTCTTTGGCACTCAGCCTTTCTTATGGTCCAACTTTCACAGTCAAACCATGGCCTTGACTATACACACTTTTGTTGGCAGGGTGATGTCTCTGCTTTTTAGTATGCTGTCTAGATTTGCCATAGTTTTCCTCCCCAGGAGCAAGCAAATTAGTTATTAGCATCTATTTATTAAAAACAGGAGTCTTCTCCAGCACCATAGTTCAAAGGCCTCCATTCTTTGGCGCTCAGCCTTTCTTATGGTTGGATCACTAAATGTACAATAAAATAAGATCTTCCAATACCCTTTTCATATGACGCAGAATCCAATCTGGGTTTGTCACCGGGACCAGAGATTTTTGTCTTCCGAGCTTTCAGACTCATCTTCAAGGAACTTCTCTCTAGCAGTGTTTGCTATTCTATGTGTGGTATTTATAGTGACTATTTTTTTTTTCAATATAAATTTTTTTTATTGTTTTCACCATAAAAAAAAAGAAATACATCACAGATATTACACAATGTTATATCCCATCCCCCCACCCCCCGGACTTCCCAAACCAAACCTAGGCTAATATTCAAATACAAGTAAACAAATATTAATATCTCTAACTCCAAACTCTAAACTTAAACAATCCATCTCCTCCGTATTAATAAAAATTATTCATTTAATTAGTTCTTCAA
>NW_015387644.1:135802-143302 GCF_001527695.2 Protobothrops mucrosquamatus
GTTCTCACCTACATCGTCCATATAGGACGACTCGGGAACTCAACTCCTACCCCGGGCAGCTCACCTATCCCCTTATGCCCAGGGGAAAGGTATCAAGCCGTTTGACAGCTGGTGCTGGCTGTCAAACCGGCTTTTACGCAAAACAGGCGGGAGGCAGCAAACAGCTGCGACCGACGAAATCGCCTGCCACCGGAAGTCTTTTCGTATTTATAGTGACTATTGTTTGTGGGTTTTTAGATGTTGATTGGGATGTGTTGATGGCTGGCTTTTAAGTCGTTGCCTGTCGTTTGCTTGTGCTGCCCAGCCCTTGCCTTCTAAGTACTTGATAGGCTGGTGGTAAATCAATATATATTTTTATATAATACTTGCAGTTTTACTACTTTCATTCTCATTCCTGGCGTCTCTTTCCTTTTTTCCCCCCCATGTCTTTTTTCAGAACCATTTGTCACCCTTATGTCCTACTGTAATGTTTGTCATCTTCCTTCAGACACAATCAGATCAATTGTGCTTCCCAATTAATTCTTTTTCCACCCATATGTATGAACAGACTTCTGCTTAAACCCCAGATTTATACACTCATTCCTTTTTTTAGCTCTTTTACCCCAAATTCACTTTCCGGAGATGCATTCTTCAGCTCCACACTCCCAAAGGAGACCACTTGTATTTTCATCCATTATCCTTCTTTTATTTTCTCTTAGTTTTTTCAAGCATACATCTATTTCACGTGTTACTTGGTGTCCTTTTTTTTTTAATCTTCCAAGTTGTGTTCATCCATATGCCATGGTTTTCTCCAGATGGGCCTGCAGAAAATACTCTTTACTATTCTTTATATTTTGGTCAATTAAGCCTGTCAGATAATGCTTTTTTATATATAAAATAGATATGGTGCACATTATATAGATTAGTGCTATATGTTACATTTCCTGAAAACTGTAAGAATAGTACTGGTCAGTTTTGACATTTTGATAAATACAGTCCAAAATTCAATTAATACCATGTTTTTCTAAGCAGGTTAGTGTCTCATATCTAAAGGGTAGCTAGCAAGCCAATAATGTGTTATCTACAACTCATCGTTGTTGAGCTGCTGAGAACCACTTTGCAGAGTGAGGTGGGTGGCATATAAATTTAATAAATCAATACATACGCATTATACTTACATATATTCAGTAATCATAAACAGGCAGAAATACCCTACCTTTTGAAGAATTGAATCAGCATTAGTACCATAAAGTGATTGATTCTGGTTAAAATCAATTGAATATAAGGGTGAGATGTTGATTGGCTTGCAAAACATCTGTATTTCAAATTCTTTTTTTTTTCAAGTCAACCTAGCCTCCTTGATGACTTCATCTATTTCTTTTCTTTTTTAATGCTTAATACTGTGTCTGTGATATTTTGGGTGCCAAATAAGTACATTTCTGCCTGCTCGGACTTTATAAATAATGTACATGGAGCCTCTTAGGTTTTAAAGCAATACATTTCTTTTGGACTTTCATGTTTACATAAGGTCAAGTTATACAATCTGAGTTTGCTGAAAGTATAATGAAACTGTTCAGTGTGTATTTGATTTAAAAAAAAAACACTTATGTAAGATAAAATCCAAGATTTTGATAAGGTGAAACCCCATGAAATCTCTTATATAGACAGTATAGAAATATAAAATGAAGTTGGTATTTCACAATTCTCTCTCTCTCTTTTTTTCCCCCTCTCACTCTCTCTTTCTACACAAACACAAACATATATAAACCTACTTGTGTATACTTGGTATTACAAGAACTAGAAGTTTGTCTTAAAATATTGAATTTAAAACAAATATATTCTGAACTGTGCCTTATATCAGAGCTTTTCAACCAGTGGTACGAGTACCACCTATGGTACATTGGCACCTGGCAGGTGGTACGCGACCATCCTAGAAAAGTGGTAGTGTGGGAGGGGAATGAGCTGAACCGGTGGCAGCACCACACAAGCCTGAGCGAGAGACGGCTGGAACTGCAGGGCTGTCAGGGCTCAGCGGAAGCGCCAGGATCAGCGCCAGGCTCCAGCTGGTGCTTCTGCTGAGCCCAGAAGAAGCAACGATCAGCTGGAGTGTTGCAGCCCCTCCAGGGTCTTGTGATTTACATTCAGATGCTTGGCAACTGATTCATATTTATGACCATCACAGTGTCCCAGGGTCATGTGAAGTGACCAAAACCTGCTGCAACCACCCAGCAGATGGGGGGAATAAAAACCAAACACCCCCCACCCCACCCCCACTGCCAATCCTCAACAGAAATGCTCACTACCTGTACTTCACCACTTTTTTCCTTTTTTTTTTTTTTTTTTTTGTGATCATCAAGTTTTTGACAGCTTGCTAGGCAACTGGTGGTACTCGGATGTTGCCATATCCTACAAGTGGTACAATGGGTGAAAAGGTTGAAAAGCCCTGCCTTATATACTGTATGCTAATATAAAATAAGGACAACTCTGGTCATTGAAACAATATCAATTTTAAAGACATGTGTTGTTAGCCTAGTCCAGTGGTGGCGAACCTATGGCACGGGTGCCAGAGGCGGCACTCGGAGCCCTCTCTGTGGGCACGCACATTGTTGCCCCAGTCTTAGGCCTTCAGCTGGGTTTTATAAAACCTTTTCACTTTAGGCCTCCGCCGCCATGTGCAAAAAAAAAAAAAAGGTTCAATCAATCAGTCAATTTCAACTTCTTGCGGGAAAAAAAAATCTTGTAAAGTTTGAATTGATTGATTGAACTTTTTAGTCCCACCCAGTCTGCTGTTACCACCACAGCCACGCCCACCCAATGGGCCACACCCACCTGGCACCTGACAATGTATAAGTGGGTTTTGGGTTGCAGTTTGGGCACTCGGTCTCTAAAAGGTTTGCCATCACTGGCCTAGTCTTATCCCAATAAGTAAAGCTTCTCCCGGCTTGTTTTTAACATTCAATTTGCCATAACAAACCGTCTTCTCTTGATCTCATTTTCATCACTGTAGTAACTCTCTTGCTCCTGGACAAGTCAGTGTGCATGACAGGTCATTAACGCACCCAGCTTAATCTGCCCAAGACCATGGCCGTCCTTATCTGTGGGGACAAATTGATTAGTTGCAGATGATGGCTGATGGCAATCTGTCAAACTAAATTAGTGCTGGGAAACAGCTTAACACCTGCTGAGGGTGTGATGGCAAAAGCTGATTTCAGCACCAGATCTGTGGAAAGTGCTTCTCAAAGAGGTCTCTGCTCTTTGTGTACCTTTGCAAAATTACCTTTTGCTAAAAATAGCTCACAGAGAAAGAACCATTGAACAGGTGTCTAAACAGTACAAAGAACCCAATGTGCCCCATTAATGAATGTTCTCTCAGAAAAGGCACCTATCAGATTTCCAAGGATCTTTCAGCTTTTTAGCAGAGACCATATGGCGGTAATCTATGAGGTCTGATCACTGTGATGAGTTCCAGCACATATCAGAGATGCCATTGTATTAATATATCTTGCTTTTTTTTTTTAAAGTATCTTGTAAATAGGAAATGTGTCAAAACATTCATCAAAGCTTCTATAGTCCCATCAGGTTTCCTGTAAATCACCCCTATGTGCCTTGTGACGTTCTAAGACCTTCTTAGATGAAGTCAAGTGATGAAAAATGTTTTGAAAGACTGCTCCAGCTGATAAATCATATACGTAAAGCTGTCCATGAGTGAGTATTAGCCATTAATATGCCACTGTTCTCTAAAATCCCTATCCTGCTCAGAATGTAAACCAAATATATGATGTATTTAGAATTTGTCCCCAGGAAGTCTACATCCATCACACCAGAAATGTTGATGTAACCATTGTGGACAGAATAGGATGGAATTGTGGGATAATAATTCCATACAAGATGGCAAGGAAGTCATATATTAGGGACAACATTTTTTTATTTAATATTGCTCAATCTGTCAAGGTAGAATTGCTAAGACGCTTGTTAACCTCTGTTCTACTCAACTTGCCATAGAAACAGGGGGGAGGGAGAGCCTGCAAAAAGAAACGAGAGTTTCAAGAAGCCGTTGACGGACCGTGAGACCCAAGGTCATCAAAAGCAGGTGTCTGATGGAGAAGTGAACTGTTCCCGTAACAAGCCGAAGGGATGTGATTGAGCAACACAAACACTTGGTGGGTGGGGGTTATGAAAAGCTGTTGTTAACTAACCAGATTTTCACAAGGGGAAAACTAGAGTTGATTTTGCTTCTTCAGTGCTGGGATGTGTATTCAATAAAGATGATCTCTTATTGCACCTCATGGATGGTTGATGCAATCTCTTTACATTTTGATTCTTTTTTCGGAAAATAACTGCTAATAATGTTTCAGATAAAGAATTTCATTTCAGAAAGTATTGGGCCACAGTGGCATTTACAGCTTAGATTTTAATAAGACTATATTTTCCTATTCTTTTTTTTCCCTAGATGACATTATATAAATAGGACATCAAATAAAGATGGTTTTAATTTTGAAATTTCCCCCAAAAAGGTGCAATGGGCTTCCAGGAAGAAAAAAAATAAACCTTTTCTCCTTTTATCCCAAGTTTCTGAGGATTTTTTTTTTGCTTTTCCTTTAAAAAAAAAAAAAAGAGCTGGAATGAAACAAGCCATACTTCATAAAGATGCCTGTAAGCAAGAAAGCTCTCACATTACATAAGGATCAGTACAATGACTACCAACTTACAATGAATGTTATTCGGTTGGCACCAAGGTCAAGGAATAAATAGTAAGGATAAAGAAGAAAAAGATGAAGAAGAAAAATGCACAGGCAGATCTTAATGGTGAACATTTATGAACAATATCCACCTCTGCCAGAGTCCACAAATGATTCCAAAACTCTCTTAGCTGCCACAACATCTGGGGAGTGACATATCAAAAACTGATAAATATCCTTCAGTATTTGGCCAGTGCATTGTGTTATTCAAAAGTTTGATTGAAAAGCCATTTTAAAATGTCTCCTGTGACTAGAAATGGGGGCCATAAAGCTATCCATGTCTCCTCCATAAGTTCCTTGATACTGACATATTCCAGAAGAACAGTGTCATTTTAATAGAAACCCCAGTTTTGTTTTTTCTGCATTGTAACTTTGTGACAAGACTGTTTTTTCCAGAGTTCCACTTTTAGTAGAGACATCATCTGAATGTTTCCAAAATAATATATACTATTTGAGAGTTGGACATTTCCAAAACCCACCTTCTTTTAACTCCTCCTAAAATTCTTCACATCCAACTCAAATTATTGGAAAAGGAAAAAAAATACAAAGTTGAATTAATTCTATTCATAGAAGACCAGTATAATCATTTCTTTGTTCATAAAGTACAGGAGACTAGTTATCTAATTAGTTATTGTTGTTGTTGTTAGTTGCGAAGTCATTTCTGACCCATTGCGACCCCGTGGACAACGTTCCTCCAGGCCTTCCTGTCCTCTACCATCTTCTGAAGTCCATTTAAGCTCACACCTACTGCTTCAGGGACTCCATCCAGCCACCTCATTCTCTGTCGTCCCCTTCTTCTCTTGCCCTCCATCTTTCCCAGCATCAGGCTCTTCTCCAGTGAGTCCTTCCTTCTCATTAGGTGGCCAAAGTACTTGAGTTTCAACTTCAGGATCTGGCCTTCTAAAGAGCAGTCAGGGTTGATCTCCTCTAGGACTGACCGGTTTGAATGTCTTGCAGTCCAAGGGACTCGCAGGAGACTTCTCCAGCACCATAGTTCAAAGGCCTCAATTCTTTGGCACTCAGCCTTTCTTATGGCCCAACTTTCACAGTCAAACCATGGCCTTGACTATACACACTTTTGTTGGCAGGGTGAAGTCTCTGCTTTTTAGTATGGTGTCTAGATTTGCCATAGCTTTCCTCCCCAGGAGCAAGCAAATTAATTATTAGCATCTATTTATTAAAAAACATTTGTGACATTTGAAAACTAGTGATGCCAAGAGAAAGGAAAGAGGGCAACGTGAATCCTTGAGATGTCTGAACTCTGTAATACCCTTTCTTCACGAATATATTTCTCTTCTAGTAAGTATATGGTTTAAAAGCAATTTTCTCTATCCGGATCCCCTCCAGATATATGGGTTTAGGGCTCAATGACTATTGATATGAATTAATCATACTCATAATCATATTGGGAAAGAATTGAGTTCAGAAGACAGTGGTTTTGCATGCCGTCCTGAATAGTCCCAAGTTGCCTGCATACCGACGTAGTTGCCAGTTTAGACGAAATTCACAGCTTTGATGTTAGTTTAGATAATGTAAGCAACCTTGTGAAATTAATTTTGACCCTCAGTGTTTGCATTCTGTTCTTCCCCAGCTTTCAGAATGCAGATAAGAAAAGAAAGCTCATAATAGTATTACTATAATTTTCAAAATGAAAATGAAACAAGGAAAATGCATGACCAAATGTCACAGGGAAGGCAAGGATGAAAGTACAAAACATCTGTAATACTGTCAGTGTCTAAAAGGAGCAGAAGAACAGCTGGCTACATACTGCCAGCTTGCTCACCATGATGATTATTTTTTCATACATATGGAAACCTCTGTCTGCCTGCCTGCCTGCCTGCCTGCCTGCCTGCCTGCCTGCCTGCCTGCCGTCCGTCCGTCCGTCCGTCCGTCCGTCCGTCCGTCCGTCCGTCCGTCCGTCCGTCCGTCCGTCCGTCCGTCCGTCTATCTATCTATCTATCTATCTATCTATCTATCTATCTATCTATCTATCTATCTATCTATCTATCTATCTATCTATCTATCTATCTATCTATCTATCATCTATCAGTCATCCATCCATCTACAAATACTTGTTGATTTCCATGCAGCTGCATCCCCATAGATGTATTACTTATTTAATATTTGGTTGACCATTGGCTGAACATGCATCTTAATTTTCTTGCAGAGAAAATGCCTTGCACGACATGTAGTCACAACTTTTCTCCTTCTATTGAGACATTGTTAATTTATTGCTTCCCCTCCAAAAGTGTCAGATTACTTTTTATTTCTTTTTATTTCCCAGTGTGCGGATCACTATATGATTTTTGATTGATTGATTGATTCATGCAGAATACATCTGAGCAAAATTATCCATCAGGTATGAAATAAAATAAAAACTAAAACACCCACTTTTTCTATCAAACACATAAAAAATTATATATGCATGATACGAGCACATACCTAAAAGGCATTTTGGTGGTTCGTAAGTTTTATTCAGCAGCTACTGCATCATATACAGCAGGGGTCCCCAACGCCTGATCTGGGACCCAAGGACGGGCCACAGCCCATTCAGATCCAGGCCACAGAAGTGGTGGGCAGGCACGCATGCTGCATTTGTGAAAACAGCATGTTGCTTTCACAAATGTAGCTTCATGCATGCACATGAGAAACTATACACATTGCCTCCACCGGTCCATCAAGCCAGAAAGGTTGGGGACTGCTGATATACAGCATCCATATGGATATTAGGAATTCTAATAATTGCCCAGCAGCAAATCAATACAAAGGAACTTCTGATGGA
>NW_015387645.1:0-19129 GCF_001527695.2 Protobothrops mucrosquamatus
TCATGAAATTCAGGTTCCTGCTTGTTTTTTGGTATTTTAATTTCATTTATATATATTCAAATTGGAACATAATTAAATATAATTCTATTTGGCTAAGCTGTTGCAAATTACAGGACATATTTTTGAAAAATCACAAGTTGTCAAAAACACAGATGCTTTGCTAATTAACAGGAAAATTATCATAAATGTGTCTAATTTTATGAATGTATAAATTTAGAAGCAGATACTTTCTTATGCTCCCAGTATTCCTAATTGGCCAAAAGTTTGGTATAACACTTCTCAGAGAATGAGCTGCAATGACTCTGGCTACTGATAGTAACTATGAATGCTAATTAGCTTATATAAAAGCTGTTTTGCTGTACTGATTCTTGGTTATTATACATAATCATATTGAATGGAATGGTTCCTATTACTGCTCTATTTATTTGACCCTTAAAACTTTAGCAAAGGCTAGTGGAAAACTCATGGAACAGAAATTTCACAGTTACAAAAATGAAGATTAAGAAATAGCATGATGAAGGCACCGTACTATGAAATCATCACTGCTCAATCAGGGCAAATATAAGCATGATTCAGTAGCTATGTTCTCTGGCACAATCCTCTGTGGTCATATAAGAATTAAAGAATAAGAACCTTTATATTCTATCATTCTATCAAAATAGGCAAACAAATGTTTAAAGCAGGGGAGCTTAACGATTTAATATAAATTGTTAAAGGGCAGATGGGAAAATATGGAATTGCTCCAACTACATATACTTTGTCAGAAAAGCCTTGCGGTGCAGCTTTTAAAATAGTAAGGGGGATGGTTGGCCTCAGGGAATTCTGAAGGCAAATGTTATGACTATCAAAATAAATGGCTGGAAGTATTTAGAGGGAGCAGAAGACAGGAGATAGCTGATAATGAGGGATCTGAATAAGTGAAAACTGCTGGAATGAACATTAAGACATAAATGAATGGACATATATGTCACCCTAATGCTGAATCTTTCAAGGAATAGTGGAGCTATAATTTGGCTTGGCACATGGACAAGAATCGTTCTCATCTAATTTGGGAGGGGGAGGAGCTGAAGACATATGTAGGGATATAAAACGAGTTCACCGTATTGTGAAATGCTGAGAATTTTGTTATCATATTAATTTGGGTCTTTAGCATACCTGCAAATTGGATAACAATAAGTTATCTTCTTGATTGGCTCAGGAAATTTACTTTCCTGATTTCTGCTGCTGTTGCTATGTCCAGCTTACAGTAGTTTCAAATATGTTGCAACTGAATAAGAAATAAGTCAGCCAACCCCTTAAACACAGCTAACACTGTGGGGGTAGGCAAGTTCTGAACTATTTTTAAGGTCATATAGAAATCTCATAAGAAGCAAGAGGCTAATGCTGGCAGTTGGGTGTGCAGAATGTCCTAATTGGAGGAAACAGCAAGTAGATATGAGTGAAGAAGAAAAAGCAGTCAATTCCCCGCTAATATTGTCAGTTCCAAGTAATTTTGTATCTCTGTGATGCAAAAACCTTTTTTCCTCTTGAGAACAGTATCAGTTTAGTTCCAGCTCTGTTGCAATGTGCTTAAAGACATAGTAAAACTATAATACTGCAGGCTTGTGGATCTTCTGAGAAACCAATGTCCTCATTTGCAGGAATTCCTGATCTGACTTACTTCCCAGTTCCCTATCTTGCTTTCTGTCCTTTTCAAGGGCTGCAACAGCTTGATATCTTTTCAATTATCCCTCTTAGGAACCAGTAGGTCATTTTTTTAGAGAAGAAAATAAAATATGGATGTGAATGGAAGTTGATGTTTGAAGATGGGTAGATTTTCTTCAAACAAGTTTTGAAGGAGTAAAGAAGTTCTCTAACCTATTCATCAGCACTTTAATGTTGATGTAGTTATTTACTTCTAAATGACCCAATAACCATAATATCCAGGGCACTGAGTTTGCTTATGCAATATAAAATAAATAAGTAAATATTGGAAAGACATTTCAATTTCATTAATCGGCTGAGTTCTCATTATATTTTCAGCCTAACCAAGAGATCCCATGGACTACTGAAAAGATAAGTTCAAATAGCTAATTAATCCCCAAGATGGAGTCCTTAACCAACTATTACCTTTATCCTCACTAGTGGTAATCATATGACATTTTCCACAAATCACTGAAAAAATGTTGCATCAGAATTCCCAGATCACTGTGGACAACATAGAATCATGATTTCTAACTATCAATTACTGTTAATAGTCAAGCCTGGGAGTAACAGAAGTCCTGCTTAGGAAAGAAAAAGCTTTTCCAAGGGTCAAATTCTGCCAAACTGGAACACCTAGATCATACCTGCACACAGACACAAGAATGAGTCACTGGATTTTTCAATGTTGAGTAGTTGTTTTTATTTAGAAAAGCAGGCAGAGGGTACTCGAAATTCTATTAGGGCAGTTGCTGTGGGGAAGAGATATTTATTTCTTCTTATGGCTCCTCCAGTCTAAACTGCTCACTATAAATCTGTCCAATTAGTGCTTAAACCATTTATTTACTTAACATACTGCTTAAATGAGCAAAGCTAAAAAACAGGAATACACAGGATATTTCCGCCTTCCTGCAATAATCCTTGGGGTATGAATAAAACAAGTAGAACTCTTTCAGTTGATGCCTAAGGGACTCATTATTTAGTCCGGAAAAGCTAAGTTTTAATGATGATTATTAAGCCCAAGAATATTTTCCAGAGGAGGAAGGCATATAGTCACCGTTTGTTTCATGATTCACTATGGTTGAAAAATCTTGGAACTCTGAAACTTCCAGAAAAAAAAATCAGAAAGAAAGAAAGAAATTGTTACAATGAAATGTTAGAAATTCTGCATGTTTTGTTCTGGCTACAATGTTACAAGATACTTGATATAATAAAACATTGTAGTTATTTTACATCTTGCATGTAGGTAAAATGAATGACAGTTTTGGCTGTCAAAACCTAATTTTTTTTAACAGCATTTCCTATAAAAAACAATTCAGTGTTTTTTTTCCCCCATTTGGGGGGGGACTGGATCAGACAGGATTTTCTTAAAGTGGCTTAGAGTCAAACCAACAGGAGCAGAGGACAGAAGCAATTTAAATATTCAATGTAGGTATGCCCTGATGGAGGAAACAAATATTCTCGTATAAATATGCATGAGGTTACTTCCAAAAACAAATCATGAAACCAATAAAATAGACTTTTTGGAAAGCTATTGACTTACTGGATGTATACGTTTTTGGTTATTGGTATTGAAAATACACAGGAACAAAACAATAAAGATAATATTTAAAAGGCCATGGCTTGTTTTTCTAGGTTCAAGTGGAGAAAGTTAGGTCTCTTTTTCATCAAGAAAAGGAAAAAAAATAGTTTTAAGCCTAAGGTATCATTTTATTATGAGATGCTACAAATATAAAGCATCCCCTTCTGACAGCATTTGGATTACCTCCTCTATTCCTATAAACTCTTATTTGGAGCCAGTAAGTCTATTATTTTAAATTTATTTCCATTGCAAGTGTATATTTTTTTGAATCAAAGCCACCACTGAGGATTTCTGAATGTATCAAGTATTGTATGAAGGAAAAATGATGACCATATATAGCTATTTAGTTTTGTCCTAACATTAAAAGAAACAATACTTCACCTTGCCTTTTATAAAGAAAAGTCTGAATTACTTTTAAAGACTTATGTGTTACGCAACTGATTGAGAACATAATTGTCAGTTTTCAAATTTATGAATATGAACTTACAAGTCACTTCCAACTTGGCAGAAAGAAAAAAAGACCACATGGTGTAATCTCACAATAAAACATAAATCTATTCTGTATCCCATTGAGAACTTTGAAGTCCAATAATAGACATTACCATCAAGTTGTTTATTTTTTCTCTTCTAAAATGATCTTCAGCAAAATGGTATAATTAATTCAGCATTCTTTTTTCCAGAATCTACAGTATTGTTTAAAGCTACCTTAAATGGTAAACAGCTTGGTCAATCCTGATATGCATCAATTAATGCAAATTGGAGTGATGGACCAAATTTTAGCAGGCTGAAAACAAGGTATATTTTCCAATGTTTCTTCTCAGTGTTCTCTAATCTCACATTTTCCTTCTCCATGACCTAAACAACTTAGCATTTTATAACCCTGTGAAGCCCTTAGATTCCCGGCATGTTTCACTATATCCATTTCATTATTACCTTCCCTAGTAAAGTTTCATAATGAGAGAAAAAAAGGTTACCGTGATATATAAATATTTCAAATGTGTTATTTCTTCAAGTGAATATTCAAGGAACAGCCTACTAGAATGGTGTTACCTGCCTTATTAAAATCCATCTACTACAGATGACAGATTGTTTCATATTCTATGTTGTGCAGCAGATGAAATCTGCAGCTTAAGATGTTGGAGATCTTCAGATTCATTATGAATGAGCTAAACTCTACTTAACACAAATGCTGTAATGTTGATAATCATTTTTTGTTATGAATGCAAAATTATACTGCCTAGTATGAAGGCAATGATATAACTTAAAAATTATTCATTAGTGGCCTTTGTAAGACAGCATTCAAATACATTCAGGAATATACTGTATATACACTCAAAATAAATTCCACTGTGGTCAGCTGGCCTGCTTCCAGGCATGACAGGAGTGCAATAATGATATGTTTTAAAATAATTTTTTTTACTTACTTTGGTTTATTTTACCTTTTTCAAAAATGTATTTTTTAAAAACATTAAAACATGTGTATATATTTCTTTTCAGAATTAAAAAAGATATTTCCCCCAAAAACAGAAAATCAAAAAAAAACCCCACACATACATAGAAACCAACCTTATTGAAACATCAGAGCACTGCAAATGTAGTCAGATTTCTCTCAGTTACCCTTTAAGATTAGAATTTCTGATATTTTTATCCCAAAGAACTCCATAGTATTTAAAAATCAACTGAAAGACAACCACAGAGAAGATTAAGTCCAAACAAGCACTACAACTTATGTCCAGAGAGACTGTAATGGAATATTATAACTTTCATGGAAACAGCTTTAATGAAAAAGACTTTGAGCAAACATCATAAAACTCTGCCAAATTCTGGAAAAACCGTTACTAATGTCCCTAGCAGATTGTCTTCAAAACAGGCCTCAACCTCCATCGGGTCAGAGCTTCCTGCACTTTCACCAGATGTAGTGAGTTTAAATTCTGTTGTTAAAACAAATCCTGGAAAGAAGAGGCCCAAAACTGTGACAATATCAAAAAGGTCAAGTGTTGGAAGCATGTCTCAGGATCAATGGGATCGACCAGTTATTCCACCAAGAAGGCCAGGCTTAAGGGTGTGCTATATCTGTGGCAGAGAGTTTGGTTCAAAATCTCTTCCTATTCATGAACCACAATGCCTGGAGAAGTGGCATATTGAAAATGACAAACTACCAAAACATCTCAGGAGACCACCACCAGTAAAACCTCAGGCTCTTCCTGGAAAGTCTTCTGGTATAGTGGCTGAAAATGAAGCAGCAGCTCAAAGTTTTCAAGCTCAGCTCCAGCCCTGTCAAAACTGTGGTCGCACTTTCCTCCCAGATCGCCTCCTTGTACATCAAAAGAGTTGCAAACTGAAGTCTAATCCAGGTTCTTTAAAGTCCAAATTGCTTACATCTACATCAGACAAGGTAAATAAGAAGGCATCATACCTATGAAAGAGGCCCCATTGTTCTCATGTGCAGACTTCAAGATGATATTCTACTGGAATTGAAGTTAATGATAAAATCTTCACTCTTGATTTCAGTCATGCTAGGGTCTTATTTCAGAAAATATAAATAAGTATTTTACATTATAAGCAAATGGCAGCAACAACAAAATCTTAGAAGTTCAGATCAAGACCTATGTCTATAGGACAAAGGTGGGCAATTAATTTTCCCAAAGGACCAAATACAAAACTGGGACTGTGGTGGAGGGCTGAATCAATAGGGCCACCACTTCAGCCACTGCCCCCACAGCCCCCACCAACACTGTGGGCCAGACTGGGACAAGCAAAGGGTCAGATGTGGCCCGCAGGACATAGAATGTCCAGTTCTGGTCTAGGACAAAACAAGAAGAGAGGTACAATCATACTATTTCATTTTGACAGAATACTCAGCATAACAGCTTGTTCTTTTGTAGCAATGGTATAGATTTAATGTATTTGAATATAAAAGTTAACAGGAACCACACAGAACATTTTGCAATTTGAAATTGCTATAGCAATGTTAGGATAAAGACCAAAATTTTTCAAAAGGTAGATTGTTCTGAAACAAATTAATGTAATGTAACTTCTTCTTATGATGAAAATCATTTAGATCTTTTCATGTGTCCTATGTGCTAGATTAGTATATGTGTGGCAGGGCAGTACAGAGATATGTAAGTTGCTTCTTGCAGAATATGCAAGAAATCCTTCATGAGCTTGTCCTTTAACTGTGATTTACAAAAATTTAGATAAGAAAATATATTCCTTAAACATCCTCTAGGGATACAGCAACAGCTATGAGCATCAGCTAAATATGGAATTTATTAAGGTTTCATCTCTATGTTTCCCTCAGGCTGAATGTGCACAGGAAAAAAAATTAAATTTAAAGATTCAGCTACTATTATAGGACTTTTTTTTCCTTTCAGAAAAAAATTCAAAAATATTTCTTTTGCTCCTCCAAAGAAATATTTTTTCTTTGTAATGGAGTAAGGTAGAATGGGCTATAATATGATTGTGTCATCTACTTAAAATATTACTACTAATAACATTATGATCATCAGCTGTATGGAGTTCTTTTCTAAGAAAAGAGTTTACACACTCAAACAGACCTAGGGAATGGATAGTAAAAAAAGTATACAGAAGAAAATAAAACATAGGAAAGTTAAAGATTAACAGTTCACAAAACCATTTTTGGTTCATAAATAAAAAGATTTGAAATATTCCATTATCTTTTTTGTCAGGCTTTTATACCTTATAAACTTTTAAGAGTTTGGGGTGCTTTTCACAGTCAAATCCTTAAATGGAGTAGGCTCAATTCAAAGTCAAAACCGCAAAGGTTTCAGACAGAAATTTCAAAAATCAAAGAAATAGTAGCATCATATTTAGAAACAAACAGAGCGTAAACAACAAAATCTAGAATTCAGTAACTCAGGTTAGTACTAAGCCAAAATCAAGCACTCGTAGATGCACTTGTAGATCTAGCAATGACTAGTCCTTAACTGAGAGCTTTTCTTCCAGAACTAATGAATCTGCACAAAATTCAGTCAGAAACAATTAGTGTTTTCTTTTACTACTGTACCTTGGGGATCCTTACTCTCCATACTGAGCTAGGTTCTTAGATGTACATTCCTTTACTAAATTGGTTGAAACTGCACCCATGGCATCTATGCTAACTTAAAATAAGAGGTAATTTGGCTTGATTCACTGATTTGCATGGGAAATTTTCAGGAATAAATGAATTGGAGGCCCACCCACAGGGTCCTTCTATAGCAGCCTTTTTCAAGCATGGCAATTTTAAGATGTGTGGACTTCAGCTCCCAGAATTCCTCAGCAGACCAGCTGAAGCATTCTGGAAGTTAAAGTCTACACATCTTAAAATTGCTAAGTTTGAAAAACACTGTTCTGAAGACTGGCCTGATAATGTCTCTCACTGAACAATAAAGGATCAACATTAATTACAAGATACAACAGAAAATATACAGTCCTAGCTGTGGGAATGAGTCAGCATTTTAATCAGAAAGGGGAAACAATATGGAGGGTATTTAAACTCAGTTTTTGAGAGTTTCATGAGAAGCACCTTAACAGAAAATGTAGGGGAAATAATTTCATATTCTTGGATTAAGGAAATAAAAATCCTTCCGCTTCAGCAATTTCTTGTAAGGCATACTTTTCTTCATTGCTTTTGTTCTGTCTTTCTTTAACCTTCTCAACCCTTTAAAATCATAGGTTACATTAAACTGCTATCAATCATAACTCTATTCTTAAAGATAATGATGGTCCCCATACAAGACCAATAAAATAAAAAAAATGCTCCACTGAATTTTTATTCAAGGCCTGATTTATTCCCAACTAAGTCTTTTCTGATAGGTAGAGAAAGCCAGTTTCTCTATTATGAGCTTGTTAATTCAATATAATTGTTTTGTTATGCATTGCTAAGAATATATGGGCTCATTTGGATTAACCAAGCTTGATTGCACCTCAAAAAACAGTCTAAAGCAGTGTTTCTCAACCAAACAACGTTAAGATTAAAACTGCTGAAATTTAAAAAAAACCAGGCTTGCTTGTCTAAGCTGTGCAGGTCTGTTTGGATATCCTGCTTCTTGAATTCTGCTTTGGACAGCTTTTTGGTATGGGAAACATAAGCATTCCAGAGATTAATATTCTTCCAGTGAGGAAAAATGGTTGTGATCTTCCATGGAAACTTTTTTCTACTTCCTGCCTTGGTTGCTACTAAATGCTTCTAATGTCTTGTTTTGATGCTCTTCTTGTCAATATACGGCAACCACTTAATTCCCTTGGCTCTGTTTCCTGACTATCAGATACTGCCATCTGCTGCTTTTCTCTGTTGTATGTCTTCTTACAAAATAAAAATACACTTTGTTTCTGGTATTTCCTGTCACTATTCATCAAAAATTGAAGTATTTCTATTTCCTCACTGCAACTGAGGGGCTACTATAGAGATACCCTGTGTTTGCCCTCCTTGTTAGTGCACACAAGAAACACAACCCGGAGTATTAGCTTTGTCTTTATTGTAACAGAATAATAACAGAACATAAAGTACAGTGGTACCTTAGTACTCAATCGCTTTGAAACTCATCAAATTTGGTACTCAATGCATTTTGATGCAAAAGTTTTACTCATTGTTTGTTTGGTACTCAACACAAAAGCTAGAACTTGTTGGTATCAGCTGCCTTGTGACTCATTACATTATTCCTTATAGGGAAAAAATGTTTGGTACTCATCATTTTTGGTATTCACTGCACTTCTCAAAACCAATTAATGATAAGTACCAATGATAAGTATAAAAGAAGAGGTACATTAACAGAATCTTGCAAGACCGAAAATATTTCTCCCCTCCTTTCCTTTTAGTCTCTGAAAATCTAGGAAGAGTCCCTTCTGATACATTACTCATGCCCTCCCTCATTCTGTGGGCTGACATATCTTTTACAGGCAGGTTGGGTAGTGTGGAGCTCTCCCTCCTATCACCCAAGGTCAATCTCACATACCATTACACCCTGAAAGTCATATTTGAATTCCAGTACAACTACATCATTTTAGAAAATGAAGCCACAAAGTCTTCATTTTTTTCCAGTTTCCAGTGGGATAGTTCTGTTACTCTGATGCATTAAAACTGCCAAAGAATTTGGCAACATCTAAAAATATTTATTAAGGCATAGGGTATTCTGGACATTATGATCATCAGATGTATGGAGTTCTCTTCTAAGAAAAGAGTGTACACACTAAAACATACCTAGGGAATGGATTAAAAAAAGAAGTGGAGAGAGAGAAATAAAATACAGGAAGGTCAAAGACTGACAATTCATAAAACCATTTTTGGTTCACGTATATGACACAAACATTCATTCTCTATAGGGCTGAATGAATTATTTCTCTGTTTAGCTAATAGCTAGATGTTATCATCACTGGGTGCAATTCTTCAAATCAAATTCTTTTCACTGTATTGTTTGCAAAGTTACTATTCTGAACAAATGTTGGGGGAACGTTAGGGTGGGGAACATAAATACCTGGTCAATTCAGTGAGTGCTAACAAAGGGATGGACCCTTTTCTCTAACTGTGCTAGGTAATCAGTTTTTGAAACTGAATAAAATTGAATAAAGATGGAATCTTAACCCTTGGCTACTTACCAATTTCAGCAATGTTTTCCACCCAAATCATTATTTTTTATTAAATCCTTAAGAAAAAAAACAATACAGGACCAGAAAACTGTGAGCTTTGAAAGAAAGCAGATTTCTAAGGATTTGAATACCTTAAGTATATCATTGTATATTAAGTCTGAGAAGAATTCCCCACAGTATTTTAAACAATTGACCAGATAACTGCAAGGTTCTGCAATTTGTGGCAGTCCCATTATGACATCATGACACAAATGACATTCAGTACACAATTCCCATCATCTGTGGGTTGATATTGTAATGCATATGATTTTTTTAATTCATCCCCACCCCCCACATTTGCCATGCAAGGGCTAAAACTCCAGAAAATCAATATATACGTTTAACAATAAAAATAATTTTGACTCCGAAGCAGGACCTCAAGGCTTTGAGTAGCCTGGAGGCAGAAAGTTCATCTATGAATTCTTCCCACAATTTTCTCATTTCCCCCCCCCCCCGCTGAAGTCAATAATCCAATAATCAGGAAAGGGGGGAGCTGGAATCCCAAAACAAATTAACTCTTAGCATTATATTTTAACCAATTGATTTGCTGCCTTGAATGAACAATATTGAACCATTGGATTCTTTCAAATATTGAACTATTGAACTTCATGATGTGGAAGGCAGGATGATTATTTCTACTTTGAAAAGTTCCCATTATCAACCTATTAGCAAGTACAATACATTGGTTAAAATGTGTTTTCATTTTTGCCACTCAAAGGTAGTTTTGAATCTTTTCTATTTTTAATATCTGGGGACTATTTCACATCTTGGGGAAAAGGCCATATAATCTAACAAAAGAACTCCTTGCATTTATAAAATCTTCTCTTATCTCTCCAGGTTAAAGACTCCAGTTAGGATAGGTAGATCTGCTCCAGCAGATGTTAAGAAGGTTTGCTATAGTTCATTTCAATCAGTTAATACAATGCAAGGGGCTAGCAACTTTTTCAAATATCATGTGCTATTGTGTTACAGCATGCAATAGCATTGGCATATGGCAAAGGTGCTTTTTCAAAAGGCAACTGGACTTTCTTGTTTTTCTTTGAAGACATTTCACTTCTCATCAAAGAAGCTTCTTCAGCTCTGACTTGATGATGAGAAATGGAAACACTGATATTCCTTGCAGACAGCTGGTCATTTGCATTCTTTTAGAGATGGTGTTGATGCCAGCTGGAGGCTTATCTGTGTCTCAGGCTCACCTGAGTAGTGCAAATGGGTGTGGAGCCTTCTTGGAACTGTTGAAAAAACTGTGTTGTAGATTGGAGATAGATGATGTCAGATCCCTTCCCCTCTGTTGAGAGAGGGCTGTTCAATTTTGACATAGATGGTCTCTTTGACCCCTCTTTCAAACCAGCAATCCTCTCTGTCCAAAATGTGGACTTTGCTGTCTTCAAAAGAATGGCCTTGGTCTTTTAAATGTGGATGGACTGCTGAATCTTGTCCTGATGGGTTTGTTCTTCTATGTTGTGCCATGTTTCCCAATATCCAGTCAGAGTTGAAGAAGCTTCTTGGATGAGAAGCAGAAAGTCTTCAAAGAAAAACAAGTCCAGTTGCCTCTTGAAAAAGCACCTTTGGGACAACTATGACCTGGATGATTGAGAATCTCCATAGCATTGGCATATGTGCCCCAACACATTTTAAATGACTAAAATCTGACCATATCAACTTTCATAATTTTGGGTGATTGTACCCAGGCCCAAAACCAAAACAACGCATGGCAATTCTTCCAATCTGAGTTCTTTATTGTCTCACACCTTTAGACAAAATCTTACCAGACCAAGGACCCTACTATTTGCATTTACAATATACTTTGGGAACTATTATGGAAGAGATGTCTTCACCCTCTTTCTCTCATACATTATATCTGGGCTAAGTTGCCTCTTACTCCTCTGCTATGCAACTCTTCCTTTCTGGGGATCTACTTCCTTACTACATTACATATTCTGAAATCTCACCTCAGCCCAAATCTTATGAGATTTGAGAATGCCAACGTCTCAAAAGACTGGATTACTTAGTGAGATTTCAGTTATTTTTATTTCATTTTCATGAAAATAAATTTGAACTGAATGTTTTTATTAAGGTAAAATTATTGTTTCAATTATTTTAAGTTAATGGGGAGGATGCAATTGCCATCTTGGAAATGTTGCAGGAATGTTAGACAAATATAAATCAATCCAGATTTAGTACTAATCAGAGAACAATATTTTACAAGTTGTTATGCAGACTAGGACAGGATCCCCAACCCCTGAGCTGCAGCCCACTATTGGGCTCTAAGCCATTTGGAACCACGCTGCGGAAGTGGCAGGAAAGCATGCACATGCATCCCCACTTGCATAGGCAGCATGTGAGCGTGTGTGTGTGCACTCCATTTGCATGAGGACACATGCCAGCATGGGACCATTCCCTCTTCCCCTCTCCTGACAGTCCACAAAGCTGAAAATGTTGGGGAACTCTGGACTAGGACACCTTGAGAGTGCTGTAAAGCACAATGAAGTAGTTTATAAGTGCTATCTTGAGGGAAGAGTCAAAAAAGTCAAGCGGACTGTTCAGTTCATGACCAAAGCCTGTCCCTTTTTTATGTGTGTCACATGCTTGACATCCATCAAAATGAGCCAGGACTTCAGTCACCTGGTTGCAGCTATTATATTACGTCTCCTACAGACATATCTGGAATAGACCCATTTACAATATTCATAAACTTTTCTTTCAACTGGTTTCTTATCATCTCCTTAATGAAATGAAATGTCCACAGTAGATTTCATAAAAACAAATAATAACCCACTTGAAAGCTTGGAAAATCAGCCACCCACCCAGAGATTCATGGTAACTAGTACAAATATTTATCTATGAATTAGAAATTATCAACCTCTGAATCCATGTTTTATAGATATTAAAATACCTTATCATGCACTTTGGAGCTTGCTTTTCTAACTCATTTTCAGTAGAGGTCTCTTTAATGCAACATTACTCCCTTCCTGCAATTTAATTTGTTTTAAGAGTTCAATTGTGTTTTAACTGCATTTGTTGTTTGCAGTCTCCCATGATAAGGCGGCCTCCTACAGTTATTTGTTATATTTGTGGCCGTGAGTATGGAACCCATTCCATAGGCATCCATGAGCCACAGTGCCTGAACAAATGGCATATTGAGAACAATCAACTGCCAAAGCATTTGCGAAGACCTGAACCTGTAAAGCCAGTTGTCAGTTCCATAGGAGGTAAGTTACAAACAACCAAACCAAGCAGATGCTGGTTAGGGATGAAGGACCACACTTTAGGATGAAACCGATTTGAGAAAGACTGCACCAAATTCTCTGGCAAGCATGAGATCCATGGCCTCACAGTCCCACTATTGCCATGACAATATGACTTCTAGAGTAGGTTTCAAAGGCATCAGCAAATTTTAACAGGTATTCTTCAGACTGCATAGTAAATATCTTGGAAATTTAAATTAAATGTTTCCATTATTTGTGTTTGCAACCACATTGAAGAAGCAATAATAAAAATTTAAACTTTTTATATGGAACAGGAACATTCATATGGATCAAGAAGCAGTCATAATATAATTGAGAACTTGTGCGATACAGATCCCAGAAAAATTCCAAAATACTTTATTCAGTGTTTTTTTCTTCTGTAACTATAATATATATTTAAAGCTAAAAAACAGATTATTTTTAAAAAGTTATGACAGTTTGATATGAGCATAGCAACCTCCTCCTCTTCAAAATACTTAATAAAAACTATGGAAAGATTATAAATTTTGGGGAACTAGGGAATGGAATTCTGGCCAAATCTTACACCTTGAACATTTGCCCAGATCTATGAAGTTGTCTGGATATTGGGAGACTTCCAGAAGTAGAATAGTGGAATTTATTGTAGATCCCATTGAAAAATCAACTGTGGGTTTCACCTAAGCATCTATCTTTAACAGATCTTCCTGCAAATCTAAGCAGACTGATTGTTGCTTTAAAAAATTTGAAAGTCATATGAGGAGCTGGTTCTTTCTGTGCACCACTATTCATACTTGAATTGTTTTAGCTATTCTTAAACATAGGAATAGAAGTTTGGGTGGCTACAGGAAAGATATTCACAGATTTCTAGCAAGCATATGCAAATTCAGAACAATCTTAATTTATGAAAGGATCAGTTTGGATTTTTGCATCAGTTCAGAAAAAGTACATTTGCACTTATCCCATCAAACCTATCAAACATCTCCATGTTGTTATTATTTTTCCCCCAAACTGATTCAGACGTGCCTGACTCTATTCAATACTTTAAATTACCGTGGAAATTGAATTTAGAAATTTAAATGGATTCACCAAATTGCTTTTGGATTGAACCTCTGAACTGGATACTTAGACCAGGGGTCCCCAACGCCCAGTCTGTGGACTTTTAAGATGGGTAGGAACAATCATGCAATAGGTTACCCCAGTTTCACTTTTTCTTTCCCAAAAGGTTCAAACTATATGTGTGATGCAAGAACTGCATGTAGCAATCCAAATCTCCTTTTCTTTTACTAGGGCTGGGGCTGGGGGGGGGTGTTAGTGAAGAGATGTGTGTGTGGGGGGGAATAGCATACTTAATGTTCTCCTTATATTCAGCCTTTTCTCCACAACTCTAGTACTTCTGGATTCATACTGGCAAGATAAGTATAAATCCAAAACTCTGAACTTTACATGAGACAGAAAGCTTTAGAGACAACTTCAACAGGGAACACAACTAACAGGAAAAAGATTAAGCATTCACTTTCTCCATTCACTTTTTAACTGCAAAAAACCCTTTCCCAGAGAGATATTTTTGAAAGGAGAAGAGGCCAATGTAGTGCTGCTTCACATTGCTTAATGTTAAATATATGGCACGGACATTCATTTCCTGAAAAGGAGTATAATTGCTGCTGCCAAAAGACTACAGTTGATGGCTCATCTAGGAAAGAGGTATATTAGGAGCATACACATTAAAAGATGTAAAGCTTACCCTTATATGAATCATAGTTCAAGCGTATGGCTTCTTATGGAAAAAAGATATCATTTTGTCTCTGACAGAAATAACCTTTGTTTTCAGGAATTTTGCACTTAGTATCTTCAAATCTAGCTAACGCATTAAAAACTGTGCTTTCAAATGCCAGTCCTTTTGAGAAAAGCAAATTATTTGAGATTTCTTTCATCCTTAGTTGCCACAAAGAATGTGAGGTTCAGATGCTACTGGGCTTAAACTTCAGCTAAAGGTAGCTCTTTGAAAAAGAAATTGCATTAAATCCCCCTTTTAAATCAAAAGTGGGAACAAAGATGTTGATGCAAATTATAGCATTTAAAATGCATGCCAGCTGCCTTAATCTCTAAATAATTGCAGATAAAACTGTAGCTGAAATTGCTGTGTATGGGAAAGGATACAAAAATGGACTTAACCTGATGTCTGCTGATTTTGCTCTTTGGGTCATTGAGTTAATGGTACTCTGAGTCAGACCGAAGACATTAAAAAAAATGAAATTGGAACTAAGCACAATTCTTTATCCTAAACAGCAAGGGTGAAAAAGTGAGATAGAGAATACTGCACATTTTTTTCTACATCCCTTGGTTGGATAATGTTGGTTCATTAAGCAGGATTTGTTTTTGTTTTTTAAATGTTAAAGACATGTGGTAACACAGTCTGATATTTGAAGGGTAGGCAAATACGTTAAAAATGTGTAACGCAGCACATGCTGAAATGGTTTCTCCAGAAGTACAAGATTATTCAGTTGTAGTTAGCTTTATGTGACCCCTGAGACAACAAGCAAAATTTTGCTGGGTTTTTCTTCCCTCATAAGGACTATGATTTAGTTAAAACTGAAAGGCTCAGTCAACAGGTATTTCCTGAAACTATTTTCCATAAAAACTGAGTACGATTCTCTAGAATGAAAACTGATATTTTCTCTCTTTTAAATTTTTCCAGCCAAAGGTTACTATGATCTTGATGCTTTAAATGAGTCTGCTTGGCAAAGTGCCCAGAGCCAGCTAGTTCCATGCAATATTTGTGGCCGTACCTTCCTGCCAGACAGACTGATTGTCCATCAGCGGTCCTGTAAACCAAAGATACCAAAATAAAGCTCTCCTCATGTTAAGGACTTAAAGAACAAAATTGTTCTCTCGCCTCTAGAACAAAAGTTTCGACACTGAAGAATCATTGAACTATATAGAATTATTCCAAGTCTGCTCTGCATAAAATTAATGTACTATTGATTATGTGAGTGACATATGGGACATGGGGCACCTGACAGTGTTTTGCAGCAATTATTGATGAGTGGCTCATAAGGACAAAAAGAACCTTTATGGAAACCTCTGCAAGATGGAGCCTTCACAGAAAGGACAGTGGCCTTCATGCTATTCATTGATTACTGTTCTTCTAAGTATTGCAATGTCTGTTAAGAAATGGTTTTGTCTGATAGACTCCTCATTTAGTAAATCATGTATAAGAATGTTTATTTTTAGTAATGAATTTTCTGTTTAAGAGATCAATCGGCAGCAACATAAGGACCATAAAAGTTTTGATAGCCTTCATCAAAAGTGGGTATAATCAAATTTTCCTTTTCAAATACATTGTATATTGGTTCTGAATGTCTTGGGGGGAAAGGTCAACTGTTCCACATAATTCCACTCCTCTTACCCCCTTGTTTAACATAAAAATTTCTGGGTCAGTTTGAGATCTATTCTGGTTCTTCACTTCATACAACTACAGCTACCTGAGGGAAGACACTTAGTTTACATTTGCTGGCCTTCCTGTGCCATGATCTTTTAGCTATTGCCTTTTACAAGATAGAAAAAAGCTCTGAAGGCTGTTTACATACCTACATGGATGTGTGAGTGTGGATGGATGATTGAAAAGATTTGTATGATACAATGCAGAATAGTATCAATCCTAAAACCAGTTTTGTATGCTACTTCCCCATCACCCATCCTAGGTTAGTTTTTACTGTGGAATACCAGCACAATGAATGGGAACCTTGTTTTATGCTCACAGGTTATAATGTTATGCAGAAGGTTTGCTGCTCTTTGAGATTCCCAGTTTGAAGGGGAGAAGACAGAATTCAAAGTGCCAGAAAAAAGGATGGATGATGCTGGAATTCTCTTCAGAATTCAGGTTGGAGGGGAATACCATTAATCCCATGTTTATTGTTTGTGCATCAGTGGTACAAGTTTTGCTATCACTCCCATAGACATCTGATTTCTTTTTTTATTTACAATGATCATTTACAATGATTACCTAACAAAATAGTGACCAGATGACCATAAAGTTTTAGGTAGTCCAGTAACCACTATAGAGAGAATGATGGTAAGAAACAAGAGTTTTAACACTATTAATGAGCACACACACTGATTTTTAACCTGAAAGTTTTCATCCATAATTAGTATTATGGTCCTTCATAATCTTCTCTCTTCTACTTTCCTTAAGTAATCACCTCATTATATAATAGTCTGCTGAACATGAAACATGATGTGGTCAGATAATTATTGTAAAGGAAAAAAGAATAAGCTGCCATCAAGATGTAAATTAAAATAACCCATCCCCACATTCAAATTGGAGTTATTTAATCTTTCAAAAAAAAACCTGGAAGAAATATTTTTTAGTGAAGGAAAAAATAATAAAAAGACCCAGACTGACCACTCACTCTGACTTGCCCAGCATTTGTAGAACTCATATGACACAAGGTTATACATAGCATGAAAAAAATTGGAGAAAGCAGCCTTTCTGAAAAGGTCCAAAAGAAAGCCAGATAAAAAAATGGACAGTAAATTTGCCTTTTTAAAAAATTCTACAAGACCCTCCTCATGACCAATTAATTGTGATAGCAACTACATTTGAAATTCTGAATGCCTTTACCAGTCTAAAAGGATTTGTCTATACCAGGTTTATTGTACATATGAATATAAAAACATGAACCTGACATTTTCCAAGCACTGATTAAAATAAGAGAAAATACTTCTTCCCTTTGAGGGATGAGGATAGCCGTCCAGATAGCCGTCCCCACAGTTGCAACACAATATGGATTTTAGTTTCCAATACAGCAGGACGGTGCGAGGTTGGAGAAGACTAAGACATGTTTCATACTCTTTAGCTTTCAACCACTTTATAACTTCATATTTCAAGAAGACTATGAAAATGAAGTTTGGATATAAAAAACAAATCTCATGTGGGAGTCATTTGACCAATTGGTTAGATGTCTCACTTAATAGCTAAACTTAATAGGCAAATTAGCATCCTTGCATCTGAGTGTTCAAATCTAATTCTTTCCTTTCCAACTTGCCAGATCAGAATGAGAATGCATGTTCTTATCTCTCCATATTCTGGAAAAAGTTTTGGCCACAAATTCACATTGTGCTGTGCACCAGTCACATCACAATGCTAAGAAATTATTGTTTCTAACATTGCATTCCATATGTCTAGAATCATGTTCCTGGAGTGGGTTGAGATATCTTAGATTTCATGTCCAAAAATGCATTTCTAACCATAATTATGAAGAAAAGACTAACTGTATTAACACAGATGGTATACCATATGATGTCTAGTAATCTAAGAATTGTGGGTGTTAGTCTTGTTCTTTTACAAACCCAGCTTCAATCTCCAACCTACTCCTTTTTTTTCATCCTTAATCACTAATAAGTGAGAGCTTAGGAAATGTGCAGGAAACAATGGCATGTACTTTTAAAGAAAATGGTTAATACAAATTTGCTCAATTAATATTACATTGCAAAACACATAGAAGTTATATGAAGTTGGAAGAATTGAGGGTAAATAGAAAAGGGCACTTTGTCAGCAAGCCTGGAATTAGGAACGCTGCTCATTTGGAGTTCCAAATGGGAAAATTTTGGGTCTGATAACATACTAGGATTTTGGTGTATCTCTTAGGATGACTTTTTTTTTTATAAGAAAATTTTATTAATTTTTATAGTTAAACAATAAGTAATATGATGCATTTATAATACAAACATACACAAAGAAAAACAATCCAAATCAATACATTATCAGAAACGCTCAGCAGTTCCCGACCTGCCTCCGCCCTCATCCACTTGCCTTTCCTTCCTACCTCTAACCCACAACCACTCCTCCTTCCTCCTTCCCCTTCTACATCCCCCCTCTTTCTGACCACCTCCTCGAGTGCAAGCCAGGATACCAACCGAGCGCTTCCTCTTTTCAATACAATTATAACATATAAATACATCAATTTTTATTTTAATACTTCTAACCCCCTTCCCCCCCTGAACTTCCTGGAATCAC
>NW_015387645.1:19229-40783 GCF_001527695.2 Protobothrops mucrosquamatus
TAATTAAAAACCAATACATCTACTTAAAAGCTATATATCATTTAATCACTCCATACATCTAAAATAATACACTTAAATTTTCCCTTCACTTCCTTCCCTCTCCAATCTATACTTTCAATAAAATCTTAAGTCAATCTTAATTTTTTACCTCTTTCAGAAAAAAAAAGGAAAAAACAGAAAAAGAACAAACAGTTCTTTAGGATGACTTTGAAGGGCCAGTATAGAACATAGAATAACAGAGTTGGAAGAGACCTTGGAGATCATCTAATCCAACTCCCTGCACAAGCAGGAGTCTATGCCATTTCAGACAAGTGGCTGTCCAGTCTCTTTTTGAAAGCCTCCAGTGATGGGGTGCCCACAACTTCTGAAGGCAAGGTATTCCACTGGTTAATTGTTCTCACTATTAGGAAATTTCTTCTGAATTCTGTATTGCTTCTCTCCTTGATTAGCTTTCATCCATTGGTTCTTGTCTTGCCTTCTGATGCTTAGGCAAATAGCTAGCTCCCTCATCTTTGTACAGCCCCTCAAATACTAGAACACTGCTATCTTTTTACTAGTCTAGACATACCCAATTTCTCCAATCGTTCTTCATATATCTGAGTCTCCATCCTCCTAATCATCTTTGTTGCTCTTTTCTGCACTCTTTCCAGAGTCTCAACATCTTTTTTATATTGTGGTGACCAAAACTGGATGCAGTATTCCAAGTGCGGTCATACTAAGGCTTTATAAAGTGGTACTAATACTTCATGTGGTCTTGATTCTATCTCTCTATTAATGCAGCCTAGGACTACATTGGCTTTTTTGGCTGCTGCTGCACACTGTTGGCTCATATTTAAGTGATTGTCCACTTGGACTCCAAGATTCCTCTCACAATTTGACCTAGGATTTCATTATCAAAGAAGAATCAGAGAACCAGTTAGACTCTAGAAAGAGAACAGAGAAGAGCAACAAAGATGATTAGGGGACTGGAGGCTAAAACATATAAAGAAGGTTGCTGGAATTGGCTATGTCTAGTTTAATGAAGAGAAGGACTAGGGGTAACATAATAGCAGTGTTCCAACATCTCAGGGGCTGCCACAAAGAAGAGGGAGTCAAACTATTCTCCAAAGCACCTGAAGGCAGGACAAGAAGCAATGGATGGAAACTAACCAAAGAGAGAAGCAACCTAGAACTAAGGAGAAATTTCCTGACAGTCAGAAAAAGTAATCAGTGGAACAACCTGTCTCCAGAAGTTGTGAATGCTCCAACACTGGAAGTTTTTAAGAAGAGATTGGACAGCCATTTGTCTGAAATGGTACAGGGTTTCCTGCCTGAGCAGGGAGTTGGACTAGATGACCTCCAAGGTCCCTTCCAACAAGTGAATGCTAGTATAAATTAAAAATTGTGATTCAGCCAAGCACTGTTTAATCTTTTTTTTTTTTTTTACACAGACTGTATCTGCTTAGATAAAATGTTTTAAGAAGCTGATGGTTATTGGAAAATAAGTGCTGAAATCCAATCCTGGATATTAAATAATACCATAAAGACATCTGCAATAAAGGAAAGAATAATATATTTTGAGTTTTCATCTTCATGTCCTAAAGCTGCTTGTAGGTATTTATAACAAATTGGACAATTTTGAGAAAATTGTCACCAGCATCTGTTTTCAAATGAAGTGTGCTGGAGGTCTCATGCAATGAAGGAAGCTAGCTGAGAGCCAATTGTTTCTCACTGCTGAGCTATCATGTTTGCCTTCTAATGAAAACAAGAATAATATTAAAAGTTATGATATATATGTATTTAAAAAATCAAAATCACCTAGCCTGAAAAGAAGTTTATTTAAAATGGTCCACAAATTCCATATTATTTGAGAAAAATACTTTTTTTAGGTCTATTAGTGATATTTCAGTAAACCTTTTAATCTGTATGAAGGGAAAACAGATTCAATGTATTAAGTCTATAGGCCAGTTCCTCTTCTAAAATTCTGCACTGCATAAATCCAAATGAAAACCCATGACTCTAAGGCATTCATTTCAAGCCATGGAAGAATTTTCTTAGGGCTATGAGTACATATGAATATCACTGAAAAGAGAAAGCAGAGATCTTATGTTTTTTATGCAATCATGCAGTTAGAGTTTAGAACTAATAGGCTGAAGTCCTGGATATTACAGCTCAGGCACCCTGGCATTCACATAGTGCTTTCCAGGGACCTACAAGTCTTCTTTGCGTACAATAATTCCCATTTGTCTTCTGAAATGTGGGCGATGCTATTAAAAAAGTCAAGATGATGTCAGCCCTGCCCTTTTGCTATATGCATCCTAAATGTAGCACATTTCTTTACCTCCTTTGTCTTTTCCTTTATTCCCGTACCTCCTCTGTCTCTTTCCTTATTGGATCTTTCCTTCCTTCCTTCCTTCCTTCCTTCCTTCCTTCCTTCCTTCCTTCCTTCCTTCCTTCCTTCCTTCCTTCTCACCTCCCTCCCTCCACTACTCTATACAGTCTGCAGGCAAGAGCACCACACAACACATATTGGCAGCAGTAACCACAACTGGCTATTGTCCACTTTTTGTATTCAACAAAAGACAAACAAGGAAAAAAAACCAATCTGCAAGACAGGTTGATTTCAAGAGAATCACAGCAGAAGAAGGGTTTCAACAAGGGCCACAACAATATAACTGCTATGCCACTAGCTGTGGAGATAAACAAATACCACAAAACGTTCAATTGTAAAGAGAAACATCCCATTGTATAACTTGCCCCACTGGACTGCCACCATAAGATTTGAACAGGGATTCAAACTAATTAATGTTATTAATATTAACGAATAAGAACAAGATAATATTTAAATGCAAATTTTGTTTAGTTAACTTCTCAATATTTGTATAAATTTAGTTATATCTTTTCTTCTGCTGTAATTACATTCTGGCATTTTCATTATTGTAATTAACTTCTAATCAACAAATGTTCCTGGGATTCAAGAGACTCTCAGGAACAATTCAAGTAACTGAATTTGGAAAGAAAATCATGCAAACCTTATTGGGCATTCAATAAAATCTCTGAAATGGTATTAAAAGGTATAAATGCTAGAACACAAATGAGGAGATTGCCTGTTAGACATATGCTTAAGAGGGAATTTCATTTCATTCAGTAATGTTCGACTCTCAATAGAAGTTGTTTAAGACTTAAGAAATTTAATAAATAAAATAAATAAATAAAACAAGACTTCATTGTTCCTGTTAACATGTTCAATGTATTCAGTATAATATAGGAAAAAGGAAACATGAATTTATTTTTAAACCAGTTAAATAAATATGTTTAAATCAGCTGAATTCAGAAATAATAAATACGCTCCTCATCAAAAATTGTACAAGGAATTAATGCTCTGCACAAAATTTTTAAATATAATTTTAAGAATGATTTTAAATGCAATAACTAAGTACTTAATGTGGGCAGTGCAGTGGCCTAGAGGTGGAGCTCTAGCTTTAAAATCAGGAGGCTCTGAGCAAAATCCTAGGTAGCCTCAGATATTTCTCTCTCTGGGCTCAATGAGTAATTGCCTGCTGTGAACTCCACGTAGGTATCGGGAAGGGCATCCAGCCAGTAAATGCTCAGCTCCATTCAGTCACCCTGACTCCACCCTGATGCAAGGCATTACAGGGTTGTTAAAAGAAAAAAAGAACCTAAAGACTTAATGTATGCACAGGGCAGGGCAATGGCCTAGCGCAGGGGTAGGCAACCTCGGCTCTTTTATGACTCATGGACTTCAACTCCCAGAATTCCTGAGCCAGCTATGCTGGCTCAGGAATTCTGGGAGTTGAAGTCCATGAGTCATAAAAGAGCCGAGGTTGCCTACCCCTGGCCTAGCGGTTAAGATGCTGAGCTTGTCAGCTGGAAAGCTGACAGCCCAGGTTTGAGACCCAAGTGCCAAATCACAGGGTGAGCTCCTAATATTTGCCCCAGCTGCTGCCCTTCTAGCAATTTGAAAGCATACAAATATAAGTAGATAAATAGATTCTGCTTCAGCAGGAAGGTTACTGCATCCCTTATTTTCATGCTGGCCACAAGATGATAGAAATGTCTCTCAGACAATGCAGGCTCCCTCAGCTGAGAACTGGAGATGAGCATCACACCCTTGAGTTGGTCAGGGCTGGACAGAGGAAACTTTTCAATCTATACACAATTGGATATGTTACCCTGGGACTTTTTTTTTTAAAAGAGCAGTAGTTTAGAATTGACTAAACTAGAATTGACTAGAATTGACTACCTATTATTTCTCTCATTTCTGCATGCACGCACACAAACATACACACACACAAAGCAGACAGCATGTGACAAAAGCTTAGCCAGTAGAAAGGGTGAAGATTAATTGCGTTTACACATTGCAATAGAAATTGACACTAATGCACATGTGTACATAGTGCATGTCATAGAATGTCCTTTGCATTCCTTTTTTTGCAAGCATTTAATCATCTGGAAGATTTTATGCCCATTTGCTAATTGCTATATTTATAGTTTCCGAAATTTCTATCTTTGCATTCAGAACACTTGAGACCAAAATCTGCAGACATTTACTAACACATTTTCTAAACATCTTGCTATAGGGCTTAAATTATCATTATATTTCAGAAAGTATCCAAAATTCATTAGAGAGTCTAGAGTTCACAATATTTGGGGAAATAATTCTGGGAAGCAATTGTAGAAAGAAAAGTCTTTTGTTAACACCAATTACCCTTACGTTATTGCTTTGCTGGCAATGGCAAGAACTCAATATCTCCAAGGTTAAATTGCACACTGGATACTTATATAGCATTCTGAACATCAGTCTAAGCTAATGGCATGTGTTCCTTTCCTGAGAAGTTTATAGTCTAAGTGCAGTGCAGTTGTAGGAAAGAGAGATGGGAGGCAAAAGCAAATGCAGCTGCCAACATTCACATTTCATTTTTAGTAGCAAAATGTTTTAAGAGCCACCCTTAAGGAAGAGAGAAAACAGATCTGATATTATTGTAACAAGATGGCCACTCAGATCACTGATCAATTGTTGGTTGATCAACTGATTATTGTTTTGTTAATTTGGCCTGGAAAAATAGAGTTTGAAGAAATTTTATAAATGAAATATTTTTTATCAGTGCAATCAGAGCAAACCATATCTGTTTCCACTATCCTCCTCTATATTTTCAAATCACTAACATATAAAAGAAGGTAAGAATTCACAGAGTCTTCCTTATTTATATATAACTTAGTGTTGCTGGCCTATGTGATATCAAAAATTTTTGAAGTTATTGCCACTTACGATTTTGAGCAAATCATACTTAAACTGAAAATTCTAAGGTGAAAGAAATATATTTTTCCTATTAATTGATATAAGATATACAGACTACCTTTCAGATCTTCCAGTAAATGGGTTCCCCTATTATTTTCAAGTTTGAAGTCCTATGTTGATTCATTTATAGTGCTGCTAATGAAAATATGTTGTTGAAAAGCATTGTGAACACTCTCTCATTTAGCTAAACTTCTCTTTGTAACTACCCATTCGGATATCTTTTTCTGTATCTTGGATTTATAAATGCATATTCTTTGACATGAAGGCTTCAAACACAGGAAAATCAACAAATCAATATGTAAGGGGTCTAAAATTGCCCTCTCCCTATCATGAGGTTTCCACTTATTACTATTTAAAGTGAATGTGTAAACTCATCCAACACGTTTTCCTAAAGCTCTGAATCTATATCTTCTCATACCTCTATCAATCCTATTTAATATAGAGTTATGTCTGAGATGGCAATCCTAAACATGCTGCTAAGACAGTAGAAAACATTACAAGACAGAAGGATGAAAAATAGCACCCTTTTCATTCAACACTCTCCAACATTCTTTCTGACCTTTTGGGGGGGTGCGGGGTGGGGGGCACTATGCTAGCAATACTGGACATATGTGTGACCCAAATAAATTCATTTAAACCTAAAGGGAAAGCATGATTGATTAGTTAAGAGAAAAAACATTCCACTTGAAAAGTTCGTTGAGACAAGAAATTCTCAGCTGTGTGAGCCAACATATGTTTTAAATATTTGCAAGAGATTACCACTATAAATTAACACCGAAAGCTGATGTTCCTAATTCTGATATAGTCCCGACCCAATCTGAGAAACAGATCATTTGCCTGCTTGTTTATACAAGTGACATTCCAGACAGCAATAGCAGTTCCAACTTCGTATTTGGAAAGCAATCAAATTGTCCTGCTCATGAATCAACAAACCCCAGCAGGTGGCAATAGAGACACTTCTGCTTTCCCAAATTTTGAACCTCTGTTGTATTGACTTAGGTGTGTGCTATTCTTTCTAGTGCTTTATAGCTTATTATAAAAAAAATAAAATAAAATGTCCAGGCTTTTGTTCAATAAAATAAGAAGACTAGGTGTGATTTCTTAAAATTCTTTCTATTATTTGATATATATTGTCAAATAAATTGGAAAAATTAAATCATGAAGATGAAACTGAAAAAAGCAAGGATGTGTTGATTAATGAACATTTTCTGTGTTAATAAATTTATCCAGCTTATTATAAAAATAAATTTGTGAAATACTAGCAGCATATACCCAGAAAATGAAATTCAAAAATCTTAATAATCTAAAAATATGGTTTTATTATTACTTTTGCCAGCAGTCTACAGGAATAGAATTCCTTTCCCCCAACACTTTTGGAATATAGTCTTTCCCTCTGTATTTATTCAAGTAATTTAATACCATAGAAATAATGAGATTAATATATGAAGTTATCTTGTCTTAGCTCTTTTTCATTATGCTACTAGAACTGTTATTATCCAAGACAACCACAATAAAAAAGACAATCTGCCTCCAGAAGTTATGAATGCTCCAACACTGGAAGGTTTTAAAAAGAGACTGGAAAACCATTTGTCTGAAATGGTATAGGGTTTCCTGCCTGAGCAGGGACTGGAAGACCTCAAAAATCCCTTCATACTCTATTATTGTTATTGTTAAAAAGCAGTAATTGTAAATAAGTAGTTATTTTCTTGGTGTTCTTTTTTTCTCTCTTTTCCTTGACCATCATATCTCCTCAATTTTCTATTATCAGTGGTCCTAGAAGGAAGATACAATAACATAACATTTTGGAACGAAAATGACCATATATATTTCCAAGAAACTGGACCTTTACCCATGTACTTCTGGGTTTTCCTTTTCTATAAGATTCCATTGTCTGGGTCTATTACTTATTTTATATCTAATGCACTTGATAGAAAAGAGAATTATTCTTGCATCAAGCCATTAAGCAGTTTCTGGGATCACTAGGAAATAGGCAAAATTTCCTAGTGATCCAAATCTGTTAAATCTGTTCCTTTTTGGCCTGGAAGTAATTGTTAGCAGATACTAGAAGAATGGTCAGTCAAAACAAGCATGTAGAGTTCATTTGGGTGCTAATCGAGTTGTGAGAAGAAAATTGGGAGGACAAAAGAAGTCACAGACCATAGAGATGGGATTAAAGAGTGGAACCATATTCTAACAAAGAGCTTCATGTAAACATGCCATTCTTATTTAGCTACAATTTCTATTTCTATTAGAAAGTAAGTCCTATTCAGATGGTGGGACGAGCCAGGGGCAACTCTGTTATAAATGTATAATGTATAAACCAGCATGGTTGCACAAAGAACTCTCTGATAAATTGAAAGACAAAAAAAGAAGACAAATGTAAAAAATGAAAAGAGGGGCACATAATTAAGGCAAAATGGCAGCATATAGCTTGAATGTGCAAAGATGATGTTTGGAAAGCTAAGACTCAGAATGAACTGATATCAAAAATAATAAAAAGAACCTTCTTTCAACATGTTAAGAAAAGAAAAAAAGTCAAGGAAATGATCAGTCCACTGGTGGGAGAAGATGGCAGGGAGGTGACAGACAACAGGGAGAAAGCAGAGCTTCTTGATTCATTCTTTGTACCTGCTTTACACAAAAGGAAAAAACAGTCCAACCTTTCACAATCAGTACTGTAAAAGACAGATTATGAATACAAGTCAGAATAGGCAAGACAATGGTAAGACAACACCTACCCACTCTAGACAAGTTCAAATTCCAGGACTAGATGGAAACATGCCAGAAATTCTGAAGGAGCTGACAGACATGACCTCAGAACTATTGAACCATATCTTTCAAAGAACCTGGACACTGGGGAACTACCAGAGAATTGGAAGAGAGCTGATGTGGCCCCCATCTTCCAAAAAATGGATCCAGGAAACTACAGACCAATCAGCTTGACATCAATACCTGGGAAGATCCTGGCAAAGATAATCAAGTAATGGATCTGCAAACACCTAGAAACAAGCAAAGCTAATATTAGAAGCCAACATGAGTTTGTCAAAAAACAGATCATGCCAGAGAAAGCTTATCACATTCTTTGACAAAGTGACTAAATTACAGACCAGCAAAATGCTGTCGACGTAGTATGTTTTGACTTCAATAAGGCATTTGAAAAAGTAGACCACAGCGTATTTCTTGGTAAAATATAAAAATTTGGGATTGACAGCATCATCACTAGATGGACTAATAACAGGCTGACCAACCACATATTCTCAATGAAATTACCTCTATACTGAGGGAAGAATTTAGTGGGGTACTCCAAGGTTCTGTCTTAGAACCAATACTCTTCAACATCTTCATAAACAATTTAGATGAGGGGATGGAAGGGGAACTCATCAATTTAGCAGATAGGTTCAAGATCCAGAAGGAAATTGACAAACTTGAACATTGGCCACTATCCAACAAAATGCAATTCAGTGGTGAGAAAAGTAAGGATTTACACTTAGGCAAGAAAAATCAAATGCACAAATATGGAATAGGTGGCACCTGGCTCAACAGCAGAAACTGTGAAAAGGATCAAGGAGTCCTAGTGAACAACTACTTAAGAATGAGCCAGAATGTCTGCAGCTGACATAAAGCCAATGCAGTCCTAGGCTGCATCAACAGAGGGAAAGTATCAAGGGCATGTTACTACTGCTTTATACTGTATCCAGTTTTTGTCACCACAATATAAAAAAAGATGTTTAGATTCTAGGAAAAAGTGTAAAGAAAAGCAACAAAGATGATTACGGGGCTGGAGGCTAAAATATATGACGAATGGTTGCAGGAACTGGAAATGTCTACTCTAAGAGAAAGACTAGGTGTGACATGATAGCAGTCTTTAAATATTTGAGGGTCTGTCACAGAGAAAAAGGGATTAATTTATTCTCCAAAGCACCAGAGGACAGGACAACAAGCAGTGGATGAAAACTTATCAAGGAGAGAAACAACCCAGAACTAAGAAGAAACTTCCTGATAGTGAGAACAATTAACCAGTGGAATGGCTTGCTTCCAGAAGTTTTGGTGCTCCATCACTGAAGGTTTTTAAGAAGGGATTGGATAGCCATTTGTATGGAATAGTATATGATCTCCTGTTTAAGTAAGGGTTTGAACTAGAAGACTTCCAAGTTCCCTTCCAATTCTGTTATTTTATAAGAAATTATGTGTCTTAAAGCCCTTTGCTCCTAAAGAGATTTTTAAGTGCTATTCTACTAAACAAGATCATATTATACATAGCAGTAATTGGAGAAAATGGTAGGAATCTTATATACAGAAAATATGTTTGGATACTACATACTGTATGTAATATAATGTAATACAAATAAAATATGCAAATGAGGCAGACAGATTGCACAATAAACATCTTGTCTAGAAACAATTGTTTACTCAAATTGTTCAATCAAGTGGAACAATCTTCTGACACTAAAACTATAACTCTTGCTTGATCAATGGCTAATTTTGGTTGATTTTTTTGTTTTTAAAGAAATACCAATATAAGTGAATGAAACATAGATACTGTCTATATTTACCAAGAAATTCCATATCTTCTATATATCAGGAAGGTACAAGGTAGGCAATTTTAGCAGCTACCTAATGTGCTATAGAATTGCTAACAGCTCAAAAACTAAAAGAAGAAAAATTACCATGTTAGATGTAAATGTGTTTTTGAAGCTACTGGACATTAAGTAACCAGAGAGTCCCTTTGGATGAAACTAAGAAACAGGAGTGGTATAGTATTTTAAAATCTGACAGAAAGTAATAAAAATACTTGCACTTCTAAAACACCTTTAGTTGCCTGAAGATCTTTACAACCACTTATTTATTAAGACTGTTAGTCCCAATAAGCCACATCCTATTAATTCAAGTAGATAAAGATAAGATTCATGTGGCAGGAGTATTTCTTGAAAAATTCATGTTGGCTTCGAGAGCTGAGCTGAAATCAATTACCTGTATAGCAGGAAACTTTACTAAAAAATCCCACAAGTCTTCCTTCCTTCCTTCCTTCCTTCCTTCCTTCCTTCCTTCCTTCCTTCCTTCCTTCCTTCCTTCCTTCCTTCCATAATAAGCTTAGAAGGGATCTTGAAAATTTTCTAGCCTACCCCCTGTCCAACCCAGAAGTCCTCATATACCTTGGAGAAATGGATTGCCAATCTTTTCTTCAAAATTTCAAACAATGGAGCATCCACAACTCCAGGAGGCAAACTGTTCCACTGATTAATCATTTTCAATGTCAGGAAATTCCTCATTAGTCCTAGGTTAGATGTCCCTCTGACGAGCTTCCACCCATTGCTTTTTGCCTTACCCTCAGGTGCTATGAGGAATAAATCAATGTCTTCTTCCCTACAGTAATCCTTCCAGTATTAGAATAGTCCTAATGAAGGGTGGGCAAAAATAAATGAGAATATCATGATTTTGTAGTGTAGTTGAACATGCAAAACTCACTGAATCTTTCAGTTCCTGCTATCACATTATGTTTATTGCTATTTATTTTTACGTATCTTTTTGATTATCATATTCAATGTTCCAAATCTTGTGGACTTTTGTATCATTAGTCTGCATACTGTTGGACAGATGGGAGAAATATTTATTTGCCTAAAAATGAATAAAACAGAATGATTATATCGAGTTTATGGAGGCAATTTTTCTGCCATTTATAATGTTTAGTTTCTCGGGACTTGTACTATGGTATCTATAAGTGGAACATGGGTAGAGAAAGAACATTGATCAATTAAAAAATAACCAAGTTTCCTTTTTTATCCCCACACAAGAGCTGCTGCATTATATCTTATTTTTATTCTGATGTTGCATATGTGAATTTTCTCTCCTCCATGTAGCATCTTCCAGTCAGAACAGGAGAAACAATTAATAGTTACACTTGTAGATGGATCCAAGCCACAAAACCTGGAAGCAGCATATACTTCCACATTGTCCAAGTCAGCCTTTTGGCTTTGAGAGTTTGTATCTCATTAAAATAACAGTGAGAAAATTGTCCAAGCAAGGAATAGTTAGTTTTTGGCTCCTTTGTATCCTCTGACATTTGGGGCCTTCATCCTAAAAGCTGACTGTGACAGCTGGGATGGCTCAGCACTTCTCACGATCAAGTCCATCATGCGAATCCACAAACATAAAATAAAGCCCCCCCCCCTAAATGCATGCATATCAGCAAGAAACCCCCATACACAGCAGGAATAACATTTACAGTATCCTTCTGACCTCTATTTCACCTCATAGTTTTTTTTTCAGTACATAAACTACTGTGCGTAGCAGATGTGACATATCATAGTTTGATGCAAACCAGTACAACATCAGGCACAGTTCATTTAGACAAATACCTTTGTAAAAGGAGGGGAGAAGCCCACAAATGTGCAGAATTGCTTGCCATAAAGGAAGTCCAAATTTCTTGTGTTTCCTGTGGACACCTGATGAGACAACTATATGATAGCAATATGCTTTCAATTAGATTTGGGCACTGTTACTTTTCCTTCCTTCCTTTTGTTAAGCATGTTTTTTCTTGTAGACAATACACAATGACATTACTATTCCATAGGATTTTCTACCTCCAAAGTAAGATTTTTAATGCTACACAATTGCTTCTTTAACACCTCTATTAAGGTACTAGAATTGTTATAGGTAGAAGTGTCTAGAGATTGTAGTTCCAGTGTTTGCTGCATTGCTCTGTCTACATCTTTCAGCAATGGCCTGTGGAAGAACATTAAGACAAGTAGTTTAGTTGGAACTAGTGGGTCATATGTTTCCCGCTCTCCTTTACAAGGTATAAACTTTGACATTGGCAGACATTCCATTGCTTTTTTGACAGAACTGCAACAGAGCTATTGAACAGTGCAATCAGCTTGATAGTACTTAAACTTCTTCTCATGTCCTTTGAATGATTGAAATTGCCCAGTTCTACTACAGGAATTAGAATGGCTAAATAAAAATATAAATTCCCCTTTGAGAGCTAATGCAGCAGCAGCCAATCCAGGTGCCGCCATCTTGTTTTGAGAGCTGTATGCAATGAAATTTCATGTTAATGTATGCTGATTAGTGACAATCGGCACTAAAGTGACAATAAAGTTATTATTCTATTCTAAAAATATAAATAATTCAAAAATAAGGAGCAGGCATGGATGTCAAGTATGATGGTTTTAAAGGGCTGTTGCACAGAGGATGAGAGAACTTTTTCTTTACTTCCGCCATATATGCAAAGTGCTTTCACAGCAGAAATGTTTTCAGTCACAGATAGCTTGATGAAAGTACTCATCACCTATCAGTTAATATGATAAGAAAATTTCCCTCTGCATAGCTGGAAAGAACCCAAATCTTTATCTGCAGATAAATGAGTAAACAATTCTTCATTTAAACTAACATAAATTCTATTGAAATGCTCTTGATTTCAACTATTCAAACATTTTGTTCAGTTGTCTTCAATCTCTAAACATTGTATTGGACACAGGAATAATCAAGTTCTGTAGTAATCAGTGCTCAGTCATTGCAGGGTGCAAATATGGCTGACTGCTACGCAGCGTTTATTGCCTTATATACAGGTTTCCAAGTAGCAAAAGTTTAACATGGCATCAGCATAGTAACAGCATTTCTATTGGTGAAACCCCTTGCCAATCATTAAGGATAGAAAGCCAGAAGCCCAAAACAGGGGGCAGTTGGCTGTAGCATCCTGTTGTTGTAGGCTAGCTGATATCAGGCAGGTGAGGTCATTGTACCAGCCTGGGTAGTTTCCCACATTGCCATGGTAATGCAGAGATAAAGAGCTAATGCAGAGAGAAGAGGCATGCAGGCGTTGGAGGGGCAGTTTGCTGCTCATGACTACCTGGCCCCCACCGCTACAAAGTTCTAGTCTCCTTGAACAGGGGTATAACTGGGTTTTTTCGGTCTTATTTATCTGACAAAATTATTATTACAAAGATTATCTTTGAAATTTTTGTGTCATCAAGACCTGCCCCAGACCTCTGGCCCTGTGATAAAACATATTTGGGGTTATGTTTTATGTGTTCTTTCCATCTTGGCACTATTTTAGTTGTTAAGATTGATGAAATCTCCTAAAAACTAAAAAAAAAAAAACCCATAGAAAATCTATTTGCTTTGACTTCCCCCTTCTAAATAACTTTTTAAAATTTCTGGTATACAGAAATTGTTATGACTGACCCAGAAGAACAATAGATATGGGGAAATATATGACTCAGTTGGGTTTCTAGCTTATATTGCTCTACAGCAGGGGTGTCAAACTGCCGGCCCGGAGGCCGGACGTGTCATGTGGAAGCTGCGCCCACCCCATTGCTGGCAATGGCAAAACTCTCCCAATGCATTGCATGACGCCATGTGACATCGCGAGTTTGACATGTCTGCTCTACAGAATAATGTAGTTGTACTTATGTTATTAGAGGAAATTTCTCTCCAAATGACAAAAGCTTAACTGCAGACCTATTGCAACATTTCATTGGCTAAGAGAAATGCTGAGATGATGTCAAGTTGCTTTTCAAACTATTTCAACTTGATAAGGTTATGGGTGCAAATTGCATCTTCTCATTTCCTCACCCTCCCATTGTATATTGTTTCACATGAATATAAATTGAGTGAAGTTAAATGAATTATTCTCAAAAAATGTCCCCACGACTTAGGTTTGTTTGCTTTACATGCAGGTTTTTCTTTTCTGCTAATCAATTTAGTAAATATGGAGAAGCTTGAATGGATCTGCAAAAGCATTGTGTGTACTACAAATTTCCATCTCTTCTATTAAAATCAATATTAATATACAATAGAGATTTCCTGGGAAAAAACCCACCTGATTCAGAAAGAATAGAAACTGTTTTTTGTTATTGTTATTACTTTAACTAACTAGAGCCAGTCTGGATTAGTGTTTAAGGCACCACACTAGAAATAAAGAGTCTGAGTTCGAGTCCTGCCTTGGCCATGAAAGCCAGCTGTACGACTTTAGGCCAGTTACCCTCTCTCAGCCCAACTAACCTCACAGGGTTGTTGTTGTTGAGGGGAAATCAAGAGGAGGAAGTTGTGGTGGATATGTTTGCCACCTTGAATGATTTGTAAAAATAATAAAGGTGGGATATAAATGAATAAATATTTGCCCTCTTTCTCCTCTGCCTTTCTTTTCCAGATGGATAACTACACTAGACTAGCACAACAACAATAACAAAACAAAGGCACTTTAAGCACTAACAGATTTTCTATAGCATAAGTTTCATGAAAGTTCATATAGTCTTTGATAGATTTAAACACTACTATGTCTTTGTGTTCTCTGTTGCTATGTAAGTGCTGTTCTGCATATTTTCCAGACTATCTGTCACCTTCACCTACTTACAAAGTTCAGATTTTTATATTTATCAACTGATGGTAACAACATTAATGTAATTACTTCTGCACATGAACAGTTATTGACCTCACCTCTGTATGCTTTTCATGAGAAGCAGCTCTAATAATTAATTAATGGAGCTTCGTACATATCTAACTAAATCAACTGTGCAAGTTTCTTAATCACTACTTTAAACAATGAAGATGTAGAAGTTGGAAGTTGGAGAAGGCCTGTCACAGGAGAAATTCATTTGCACTTTTTTACTTTACCCCATTGTCTAACCCCCTTTCTTACAATGTGCATATCCTGGTCTTCTCTCCTTATCATTAGATTACTAATCCTGATAAAGAAATTATAATCTTCACATCAAAATATGAGATAAATAATAGGTTGTGCATTGCTTCACATTCAATTCCAAAAAGTTGTTTTGGAATCCACATGGACCTAAGAAAAATACTGGTCTCTTTCCCCAGAATTTTATGGCTGTCTCTGCACATGCAATGTGATTCTGGGAAAAGACATGGCAATAGTTGTGGTGGCACAGTGGTTAGAATGCAGTACTGCAGGCTACTTCTGCTGACTGCCGGCTGCCAGCAGTTTGGCAGTTCGATTCTCACCAGCTCAAGTTTGATTCAGTCTTCCATCCTTCTAAGGTCGGTAAAATGAGGACCCAGATATATGTATGTATATTGACCTCATCTCTACAGTATATGCTTTCCATGAGAAGCAACTGTAATAATTAATTAATGGAACTTGGTACATATATAACTAAACCAATGCTGCAACTTTCTTAATTACTACAATCAGCCACTTGGTCGATAACAATGAGACCACTGTGAAATCGGCTGAGGAGTTTCTAGAGAGAGTAAAGCCCCTAAGGATAGAGAAAGTTGAGGTAATGATATCATTTGATGTTACCTCACTCTTTACCTCTATCCCCCAAGATCTGGCGGTCACGGCAACAAGGGACCTAACCCTAACCCTAACCCTGAACAACATAAGGACTCTCTCCATACCAATGATTTAATACAGTTGCTAACCTTATGCCTGAAGACATACTTCACCTTTCGGGGCGTGGTATATGAACAAATAAAAGGGATGCCAATGGGATCCCCCATCTCAGGCATTATTGCTGAGGCGGTTCTTCAGCGGCTAGAGTCAATAGTAATGTCTAGGTACCGCCCAAAATTTTGGGCATGCTATGTAGATGATACTTTTGCGATTGTCAAAAGACGGGATAGCACCAAATTCTTGGAGGAACTGAACTCGGTATATCCAGACATCTGCTTCACCGCAGAAGAAGAGATCCAAGGCATTCTTGCCTTTCTGGATGTACTGATCAGCCGACGCCCTAATGGCACTCTGTGCATGTCTGTATACCGTAAACCCACCCATACACACAGAATGCTACATTATAATAGCAACCACCCGGTAGCACATAAAATCAGCTGCATCTGGATGCTATTTAAACGGGTTAATTCCCGTTGCAACTGCTAAGCCTGTGGATGGCTCTAGTTTGAGCTGATACAGGCAAAAGATTCCTTTCTCCCATATTTGGGCCGACAGGGTGCACCAAACTCAAGATAATTCTTCTTCCCTGTCTCATAGCTGACAAAGTGAGAAAGAACCTGTGGCCTAGAGGTTAATACATCTGCCTAACATGCAGATAACCCAGGTTCGAATCTCAGAAGGGTATGTCTGGTTGAAAAGAACTAAAAAGTTCGAAATGGCTATTCCAGTTCTCCCTTAATTCTTTGTTAGCAATCCAAATTTTGAAATATATATATATATATGAGAGAAATGCCTGACTTTTTCTCAGCAGTTACACATACAAATTTAATCAAGCTTCTCCAACATTTCATCATTTTCTTCTTTCCATAACCTATAACTTCTAATCAACAAAACTGTAAGTCACAAAATCATTTTTTTCTTACACAAAAAGTCCCTAAGGGGTTTCTAGTCATTGATAAATATCAGTAATGATCTCTCTCTAATCAAGAAGTCAGTTTATCTATCTCAGCAAATTCTGTCAATTTCATTACCTGCTCCTGCATTGTGGGTAATGCAGAATTTTTCCATCTTGATGTATATAGTATCTTGTCACAGTAACCATATATCAAAATAATCTTCCAGGCTTTTTTTCTGACTGTTTATCCATCAGTCTTAAAAGAAATAGTCCTGACTTCAACTGAATATTGACTTCAATTGAATTTTAATCTTTTAAATCCTCTACTATATCAATGTACGGATTTGACTCCAATTTTTTTTTTTTTTTAGCTTTTTTACATGTCCACCAAACATATCCCTTCATGTTGCTCTCATTTATAACATACATTCTAGATAATTTCTCTGGCTTCATCTACCATGATACCTCATTTTATAAAAAATATTTTTAAGATCATAACATAATGTAAATTTCAATTCTTTCAGCTACATATTTTCCCACTGATCCATTTGTTTATTATGACAACATTTTTTAGCCCGTATTATCATACATTCTTTAACCTATTCTTCTTCCACTTCAAATTTCAACAAAAGTTTATAGTTTTAGCAACTAATGGCAAAAGGATATATAGTCAATGGTTTTCACATTTACAGTTATCAGAAAGATTTAAAATGGATAAAAAGATTTATGGTAAGGAGCATAATATGACAGAGTGTGAAGTGCAATTGTGTATGAATGATGTACATATCCTTTTGCCATTAGTTGCTCTCTTGATTTAACTTTATATTTTTGAAATAATAGGAAATATTTGTAGCTCAGGTTATAGATTTTGGCTATGGTTTGTTGTCCATGCTTGTTTTAATATAATTTCTGAACATTTTGTTACCAAACTAGGTAACATCATCAGCAGGATTTTCTTGTCCTATTCTCTTTAGCTCATAAGCGTCTTGTGTGCCAGTGTGGTCAGTTGTTTGGAGCTATATTTGAATTCTGAGCAGCTGATTGATTCTCTTGTTGATTGGCATTTCGAATGGTCTAGTTTCTTACATATTGATATGTTGGATCTAAATAAATATGTTTGTTAAGTGCTCCTTTGGAGGAATATCAGGTCTCAATAAATTTACACCCATATAACCAGTGGTGGGATTCAGCCAGTTCACACCAGTTTGGTAGAACTGGTAACTAATTTTTTGTTGCCCAGGTCCAGAATGAACTCTGGAAGCGACATCCATACAGAGAACCAGTTGTTCACATATTTGAATCCCACCACTGCATATAACTTTGGAACAATAGGAAATATTTGTAGCTTGGGTTTTAGGTTTTGGGTGCAGTTTGTTCTCTAAGTTTATTTTAATATAATTCCTTTAATATAATAACTTTATATGCCCTTTGTTGATTTTCCAATACTTACTGGTATGCTAACCATTTGTCTTTTCCTGTTGATTTTTTTTTCTATAAAACGCTTCTTGTGCTGAGATCCATAGTGGTGTTTTAAGACATGGCAACTTTAAAGAGTTGCAGAGAGATGCTAAATCCATCTGCCTGTAAATTCTGAAGAAGCTTTTTGAAATCAAATCCAAAGCATGTCACAGTTCTGATTTTAAAAAAGGCAAATTTATGTAATAGTTCCAGTTTTTGTGTTTATTTTTAAGGCAATATATGTTAGTTTTTCATCTGGTTGTGGCTACTCAAGTCACACAGAAGACATCTCCAATGTGTTTGATAATATTATTGCATCTTTATTATTCAAAGGCAGCAAGTGAAAAAACATGCATTTCAATACTGCAATGCAGATTCTGCCTTATGCACTTTCAAAAAAAGAGGGCTCACATCATGACATCATAATGTTTCATTATTGCGACATCAATAGGCTAGCTGCAGATGCTTCTGATCATATTTGATTCATTCAATTGTGTTTTTCTCCAGATATACTAATTAGCTTTTTTGTTGTGTGTTTATATATAGTTTTGAGTAAAATATATAATATATTTTATATATAAAATATAAAATAAAATAAAATATAAAATAAAATTGTCTCTTTAGACAATTAAAAAGAGATTTGTAAACAGGAAATCCTTGATTAATGATATAAGAATGCTGTTTTCCGCAGTGCACCTACATAGCTGGAGAACTGTGAATAGTCACATACTATTCTTTTAAACATGCATCCCAGTAGAAGGATGTAGGTATAAATACCTGCTGATTTATTAGATTTATTAGATTAACAATGTCATCTCTAAAACTAGATAGTGGATGTGTTAGTACCTGGAGAGAGAGCAAAAGAGAAGAGAAAAAAGCTAGAGAAAGTCACAAAATACAAAGATCTGCAAGTAGAATGATTGTGGCAAAAGAAAGTAAAGGTAGTACCAATAGTAATAGATACTACCCAAATAGTAATCCCAAAACAACTAGAGCACCACTTGAACACCACTGACATTGACAAAATCATCATCAGTCAATTCCAGAAGGCAGCTTTACTTGGAACAGCTTACATCCTGCACTGATACCTTTAGCACTATCAAATAACATCTGCCTATCCCAGGTCCTTGGGAAGGACTTGATCAAAATGCCAAATCCTGTCTAAACATCTGGCTGATAGTACAATGAACCATAATAGTAATAATAATAATAATAATAATAATAATAATAATAATAATAATAATAATAATAATAATAATAATAATAATAATTTAATTCTGCTTTTACCCAGTTGCACTTCAACTACTTTTTTTCTTACAGTCATCTGACTCTTTTTCTTTACTGTCTCAAATCTCTTCTCTCTATACCCTACCTCGTTTTGATTATTTTTTTTGCAGTGTTTCTTCTTGCACTCTCCTCTAACCCTCCTAAGAGGGACTCCAACCTTATTTTTAGAACTTCAGCATTTGGAACAACCACACAGTAAACTAGAAAATAATAGAGAATAAAGTATATTAATGAGCGGGGGGAGGGCACTTTCAGAGAATCCAGAATCAGAATGTTAACCATTTCAATTAGTCACTTATAGGCTATGTCCTTATGTTACAGCTGTTACTTTGGCATGTCCCATAGGGTTTATTGATGCCAGTTTTGTAGCTGTTATTTTTATGGGTAGGCTGTCTGCTGTGATGTTTTTTGTTTAGTAATCCTAAACACAAAATACTTGGCAATTATCAATTGCATCTAAGCTTCTGTGATCCTCGGCTGCTCTCAGTAGGTAGAACCCTATTAAAAGAAGCCTATTAACTAAACTAGGCCACATCCAGCTGGCAGCTTCCAGGCTACTAATTCACCCCTGCATCATCATGGGAAGTTTAAACTTTCCAAATGTACAATTTTTCAGCAGCAGCTTTTGGATATTCCTACAGAGCCCGTCCAAAAGTAGACAAGCATGTCACATCTTCCAAAGCAATAGTGCTTGCTCAGCAACACGAGAGCCAGGGAAATGTGGCCCAGAAATCTCCCTTAAACTCTCCCTGGAAACTGGGAGAAATTCTCAGGGAATTTAGATTCGAGATATAAGGCTGTGAGAGATAATGCACATAAGTGCAAAGTCTGTTTTCCAAACTAATCTCTCTACCTCTGCTTCAGATTCCAACCATAACACCTCTTGTCTCCTGTTTCAAGGCTTGACTGTAGGATCTGGTTGCTCAGTTATCAGCCAATCATTTAAGAAAGATAGAAAGGGGTGATGTCTCTTTGTTACTCCCCTATACATCACCAAAATGATCTTGAGATATGTTTTTCTGCTCCAGTCTCAGATTAAATGTGGAGTCCTTGGTGCTGTCAGAGCTTGTTTGTTTGCTTGCTTGCTTGCTTTTAGATGTTTCATTATCCTATTAGCTAACATCATCAGTAATAGTGAGTGTGGGGTTTGCTCCCTGTTTATATATAGTAGCTTCCCTGCTACCGTTGGTGGAGGTGCAATTTTCTTTTCTTTCAAGGAACTACCTTGAAGGTACCTATCTCAAGATAGCTACTTCAAGGTACGCCTTCAAGAAAGTACCCAGGAGAAAATCACAGTCCCTCCAGCATTGGTAGGGCAAGCTACTAGGCAAGATAAGGTAAGGTAAGGTAAGGTAAGGTAGGATAGGATAGGATAGGATAGGATAGGATAGGATAGGATAGGATAGGATAGGATAGGATAGGATAGGATAGGATAGGATGAAATGAGATAAGGCAAGGCAAGGCAAGGCATTATTTTCATTTTCTTACTGTGGGCACAACAACACACATCAAAAATGAAATTTAGTTGCCTGATCTCAAAGTGAACACATACATGACACATACCTAAACATACTATATACAACATATACATACTATATATAACATATGTATAGACCTACACCTCTACATATACATAACATATGAATATTAAACACTGTCCATCTTGAATATATAACGGAAGGAGAAAGCTTATACTACATATAAACAGAGAGCAAACCCCACCACTCACGATTCACCAGCACTGATAATGTTACCTAGTCGGGTAATGAAACTTTTGCAAGCAAACATCCAAATTCAGAGAGCACCACAGACTCCATAATTCAAGTACCATCCCGAGCTACATATATTCTTTTCTATTGGAACCAAATTACCTATTTAGATGGTACTTGTGCCTTGAGTGTCCCTGCCCATTTTAGATATCACTCTTTGTTGCAGGATTCTTCCAGTGGATTAGCTGCTTTGCAAAGAAAAAAAATGCCTTTTTAACTAAGCCACTGCTCACCTTGTTCTCTAATAACTTTTAAAGCTTTCTTTTACCATTAACCATATAAAAGCACGCTGGTTTAAACCCTTACCTTGCAAATGCCAGGTTAGTACAGTAGTTTAAATCCAGACTGACTTTTTAATTACTATCTATATTTTATTGACTTTTTTTTTACTTTTCCCTGTGCTTTTTTCTTTCTTAAACCAAGTACAATGCTGCCCTATTTCAGCATTTGTCCTGTCATCTGACATTCCACCCACCAGCTCTCAAATTG